>NC_091469.1:465273514-465573514 GCF_036971445.1 Narcine bancroftii
TCACTTTCCGCGCTCAAATTAATCTGGCCCTGATTGCGTACCCAAGGACATGGCGCGCTTAAAGTTAAATGATATTTTAAAGCCTCGTCTAACATTTCTCCAATGAATGTATGATGGCCAGATTTTTTTTAAAAAATAAACTTTATTTAAGGAAAGTTGATACATCGTTGAATCTTTCTTGTCATGGGGTTGTGTGCATATTAGGTTCGAAAGATTCACTCTTCCATGAATGGAGTCCGTGTATCAGTTTAGCGACAGTCATTCACCGGGGAAGTAAGAAAATGTCACCTCGTTCCCAAGCTTGACACCACCTAGAGAATATAATGGCAAGAGCAGGGTGAGTCGGAGAAATAAACTTATTGGAGTCTGGGGGGGGAAAAAGTGGTGGGTGAACAAAAATAATGAATGGGTGGAGGTTGAGCGTTGGAAAGGGTGTATTTGGTATACCTTTCCCCCCAGGTGGTGTTTTATGGGGGGAGGGGAGGGGAAGAATTATAACCGCTGAGAACCGGTATCTGCTTTTCCGTTCGGGGAGGAGGACGCTTGTTTCGCCTTTGCTGGATGTCCTCAGTCAGATCACCCCGTGGAAGTCTTCCCCCACTTCCACCTCCTCCCGGGCCTCATCGCCGACCTCTGAAGGAATCGTGCGGATTTCGGTGATAACAATAAATCGATTTTTTTTTAAACCCCATCCTCCATCTAAATTCCTCCAAGCTTTCACCGTCGCCCTTCATCCCCAGTGATCCGTGTAATGACAGCAATTTGAGACTGCATCAAGGGCATTAGCAGGCGATGGCTGAACTCAAACATCAAAATACATGACTTGAGATGGTCCCGGCATGGTGCAACACGGTATGGGTCTTCATTCCTCTCCGGTTAGAGCCCCGAATCTTTATGGATGCGGAGTGATTCACACACTGGCAGGTTGCTGTGAACGGTGTTGGAATCGTCGGTTCTTATTGAGTCTGGGCAGTTGATTTTTTAAACTGCTGTAAAAATCCAGCTTTGAATTTTAATTGCAGGCAGTAAAACAAAAAAAAAAGGATAAGGAGGAGTACTTAAGAAAAACTCACACTGTGAATAGTGATGGTCTTTTCGTTTTATCTATGCTGGAATGGATTAACCCTTCACTCACCCCGTCAAATGGTCCGATTCAGCTACTCGAGTTTATTGTGCCTTTATTTCGTCCATTCTGTCCGAACTCTGAGATGACGCCGGTGACTGCGCGGTGTATTGTGAGGGTGGGGGAAAGGGGACCAAGGCGCCACAGCGTCGGAGAGGCGAGTTCCACGGGGAGGTGGGTTCATTGAGGAATGGGCTATCCAGGATAGCTCTGTGTTTCGGTTCTTGGGGAGGTTAGGGAGGTGATAAATGGAACGCGTGGGCAAAACGAAACAGATTCCAGCCTCCGCCGTTTTCCGCGTGTCTCATGGAATGTGCTGTGTGTTGGAGGAAGGGGTGGGGGGGGGGGGGGGGGTGAGTGGAACTGGCAGCAAAAGGTGAATAAATAAAGCAGGTGTGGGGATATGGGGCTAAATCCCCAGTCGAATCCGACCAGTAGGACAAGGTCCTGGGCTGCCCTCTCAGAACAGAGAACGGGTGAGTGGGTGGGTCAATCGAACATCTCTCCTGGAAGCTGGTGGGGGTTAGTGAAGGGGAAGGGTTTGGGAATGGAGGAAAATCAGTGCGATGTGTATTTTCAAGTCGGGGGCTGGTTCAATGAAGGGAGAACGGTGGGTGAGTGACAGTAAGATAGAAAGCCAAGAGATCAGGTCGGTAATGTGTGTTCTGGATGATTTCACCTTTTCAGTCAGTTTGCAACCCCCGCCCCCTCATAAAATGGCAATGTGCCCCTGATCGAATGAATGCCTCTACCAATGCACTCAAACTACCCCAACTAACGTTTCCTTGATGTATTTTGAGGGGTTTTATTTTAGAAATTTACAGGTTCGCCACTGAAGACAGTGTGCAATAAAATTTAATTGACAATAAAGAATGTGAGCATTATTTAAAGGTGATTTACTCGGTGGAGCAGGGCCCGGTAAATCGAGTACTACGGGTTGATGTTCTCAACCCTGGCTGTGGTTGTGATGTTCTGTTTTCGATGAGGTGCTTCGCCTGCATCTTGGCTGAGCTGATGGCCGGGTAGATCTTCATCCGAATGAACCAGAGAGCCTGGTCAGTGCCACCTCACATTGAACAAGACCATCTTCCCGCCAGACCGACAAGTGCTGCAATCATCTCGCGTCCTGGGAACATGACAGAGGAGGAAATGGGCCTTGCATACCCTTAACGTTGGCTTTCTTTGTGCCATGCCGGGTCGTTTGTTAACAAATCAAAAGCAAAAGGCAAGCTTTTCCTGGGAAATGGAGATCACTTGAGGAAGTGGTTGTAATATGTTTAGAGGCCCACAGAGCTACGTAATGTGTTTCGCGGCCAGAGATAGTGAGGTTGCCCTGTTTGATTAGAATGTATTTTAAATTGTAATCTCAGCAGCAAATTTTGCAAGGAACCAGAGAAACTCAAGTCCAATCCCTCCAATAACTTAATAGATAGGAAATAATTGGTGTGAATTATTAATATGCGTAGCCAATAAAGCTCAGCCCAGGGATGCAGGTTTGGCTGGAAAGCAGGCTTAAAGTTCTTAATGGTCCTCGAGAAAGGAAGGCGTGCTACCTCCTTGAAATATTTGTACTGCTCTACTCTATCGGGCGACTTTCAAGTCGGGAGTCACATACCGGCAAGGGAAGCTGATTTCAAAAAAGACCTATCTGAACTGGGTAGGATTTTACGCCATGAGAGTATTGGGCATCAGTGAGGACTTTCAGCGTCAGGTGTTCTTAGTTAACTGACCGAATTTAATCCTCAAGCTGAATAATTAGTTCAGGCCTCGGGTCCAACATTATAACAACTCGGTGCAGATCCTAAAATGACCTTATAAAAATGCTTCGCTGTGCAGTTAAAACCATTATTATATATTAGACATCTCGAAGTGGGTGACATTTCCAAAGCCACCTGAATCTGTTTGCAAGTCATCAGGAGCTGATGGATTGAAATGATTTTGCTCTTGTGCGATAATATTTTCACAAACCTAACTTTTATATGTGCAGACTATAGATAGAATGATAGACACGTTGCGAGAATGGAGTGTTTCCTCTTGTAACATAGCATCAGCTAAGGGCATGGTGAAATTGATTCCATAGCCTTAATTGATAAATAGTGACTTTTTGATGTGAGTTTTTAAATTAAGTGCTGCCGGATCTTTCCATTCCTCTCCGCCTGCTTCACGATGGGATTTGGTATTGTTTGACCAACAAAATAGCCATTGTCTATTTATCTGCATAGTTTTCCCAGGGTAAAAAAAATGGCATGTCCGAGAGGGCATGCATTTAAGGTGAAGTGTGAAGCAAGTATCTTTTGCACAGTTTGGCAACTGCCTGGAATAGGGCTGTCAATGGTAGCAGGAAGAAGTCGTGTTTAAGAGGCTTCGAGATAGACACGTGAATATAGATGGAGTAGAATCATGTGCAGGCGGATGAGATTTAGTTGAAGTTGGCAACCATGTTCGGTGCAGACGCCGTGGGCAAAGGGTTTTACTGTTGTAGATTGTATGTTCTGTATGTACACCAACAAATATTTCCAGCATTTCCTTTGTCCCAATCTGATCTGCGCGGTAATATGTTAAGGTGTACATAATAATGAATTGTGCATTAGTATTTGGATCGATCTCCACGTCTGTTTGAAAAGCCGCCCACCTCTGTTTGAAAAATACCACAAAAGGGTCATGCTGTTCATCCCTTCGAGCAGGATCTGCCATTCAACGTGGTTTTTACCTGGTTCTGTCATCCTAATACCCAATATAAATACTCACGTCAATCTTCACGTGAACTTTTTAAAATTAATTTAACATTTGCAACCTTAGAATGATTTTCAAATGCCTACATCCCTTTGCGCGAGAAAAGTGCTTTCTGAGATTAATCTCACACGGGCATTATTTGCACGCGTTCTCCCCTTGGTTCAATCTCCCTCGGAATGGGAAGTATTTTCACTCTCCTCGTTTTATCAGCTGGTTGGTTTCCTTGAAACAACAGCCTGTTGGAGTTTTGGGGACAAAACAGTGCGGCTTGACCCTGCCAGGTGTGGGGGACGCCGGTGGCACCGAACTTCCCGATCTTCTGCCGCGCCCCTAAATCATTAAAAAACGGCGGGCGCGTTTCACGGGGTGGGAGATGCACATCTTTTGTTCGAACTTCTGTCGGAAACGAAATGACGCGGAGGAATGAGTTAGATTTTATTAAGTTTGTTGTCATGTCACAAGTTCTTGGACAATGTTCACAATCTGACCTCTGTAGCTGCACGTAAATACTTGTTTTTACAGTAAACAATTTTGACGTTGTACCTGGTCTCGTTTACTCGCGGGGGAGGAAGGGGTGTAGTTTCAGTATTACCAGGCAATCCACTAACAATTAAGGGGGGGGGGGTGTCCCGAACTGATATTCTGTGTGATCCGAAGGCGAAGCTCACGGGGGCCACTTGCAGCTTTCCATGCCCCGTCAGTAAGATGCAGAAAGCTGCGGAGAAGGAAGGAGTAGCTGATTGGAAAGGATAAAGTCTATTTATGTTCCGCTAGTTTTGTTCATAGATTTGTGTAGCGCTGGCGAGCCGTAAACGCCCGGTGCGAATGAGAGCTGTGGATGGGGAGGCGCAGTTCTCATCTGACCCCAGGCACTAATCGGCCTTTTTATAAAAAAAAATCTGCAATGGAGCTTATCCATTCAAACGTCTGTGGACGAGTGTATCACGCCATTTATCTAAAAAGCTCATCCTGTAATTCAGAAGCTTTCTACTGCGGGTGGATATTAAACAGTCGTGCGTTTAAAGGACGCTAAGAAACATTGCAGATTAATTTGATGGTTTTTTTTGGCGCGGAAGTCATAAATAGACTTTGCTGGCCATTACATTGGATTTTTTTAAAATTCCAAAGCCCTTGCCATATTTTGGGTCAGAAAGGCATTTGGTTAAAAGATAATAGTGGAGGCAGCTTGTCAAAGAACTCACAGTCAGGGACAGGCAGAAAGTGAAAGCGGTCACTCGGTGTCCCTCCTGGTCCATTCTCCAACTCACCGTTTTGGTTCCCGCTTGAAGTTGGTGCCAACCCTAATCCCCCGACTTCAGGATGGGAAAACTGGGCATTTCAAAATACAAGTCCACCGCGCAGCTTCTGCCCCAACTCGAGTCGCAGACCGTGTCTGCCTCAGAACGGTCTCGACTGGCCAAGAGCAAGCCGCACGTTGCCTGGTACCAACCGGAGCGTACTGTTCACAAAAAATATTGTATGTCCCGACTTCAATGGAATTCAGCTATAAATTGACGTCTTCGTAAGAAGTGCACGATAACGGCCAGTGTAGCCCCCCCCCCCCCAAAACGAATTCACTGTGCAACCATGTGGTTTTGTTCCATTGCAATGGGGCTATCTTGAGTGAGAAAGCAGTTTCGTTTTTATTTCTATCGCTGCTCAATATACCATGGATTATTTATCTTCAGGTTTAAAGCGATCAATATTTGGTTACAACTCTTGGTGAAATGTTTCCTCGTAAAACGAGGAATGAATAAGATGGCTGCAATAACCATTTCCTTGTGTGATTGGGTGAGAATGCAGTCCTGTCTGGATTTTTTTGAATTTATCTACTAGTAACTTGCTTCTATTGTTTCGTGTTTGCAAACTAAATTGGAGCTACGTGCGGTCATTTTTAATCTCTCAAAAGAATAAAGATAATCTGATCCTTGTCAAGAATGATTGCCCACATTGTGCTTTTCAAATGTTTGTTAGGTAACTTCTTTACAATTACACAGTCCTCCAACACAGAATCAGGCCCTTCAGCCGCTAGGTCCGATGTACCTTGGCTTTTAGAATTAAAAAAAAGGTTTTGCTCTCATAAGGCCAAAATAAATATTTATTATGAAGTGTTTTTTATTTATTTATATAAATCAACATATTAGGTACAGCATTAAGTAATGTAGCGACAGATGTAATCCATTTATCTGATAGGTCGAAGTTTCTGTAATGTACAAATTATTTCATTACCAGAACTTTGGGACTGTCAGAATTGCCCATTAGCCTTCATGCGCCTTGTCAAAAATGGAAGACCTATTTTTTTTATTCTCCCAGGAGGGCAGATCGGGAAAAAAATTAGGGTGCAAGTTTGTTTCTATTAATATGCGAGGCAAAGATGATCCAGGAATCATTTCACTTCTCATTCATAGAAATCCAGGCATGTGAAATAGTTTATGTTCCAAACCTGCTGCAGATGTAGTTGGAGATAGTTGGGTCAGGGTCCCTTCTGTCATTTAAGAGAAGGTTGGATGTGTACATGGAGGTGAGGGAGTTGGAGGGTTATGGGTGGAGATTGGGAGGTTTGGGAAGAGTGGAGTTGTTCTAGTGAACCGGTGTGGACTCGAAAGGTCGACATGGCCTAGTTCCACTCCGTAAGTGGTTATATGCGTTGAGAAATCTCCGCTTCAGCCGCTTTCAAACGAGCGCAATTGGAAGCTCTCATCATTGCTCTCATCATATCCCCATCCCGGCTCCCTCGTTCGCCCCCTAAACAACTCCAGAAGAATGGTTTGCAAAATGCTTCCAGATTCCCCAGCGCATTACACACCCTCACTGCCTTGTTAACAGCGGGGGAAACCGAGCGTCGATAGCTGCTACAGACTGCCTTCTGTTTATACTCTCTCTCTCTCTCTCTCTTTGCATGGCAACAAGAGCTCTCACAGAATTTAACGGAACATGACTTTAAGCCCCTTTGCTTTAATGCCTGTGTCCCATTTATATCAACGTGCCAAATCTCTGCCATGCTCACCACCCCCCCCCCCCCCCCCCATTTAATGGGCACGCTGTCAGTTTCACAGACCGTGTGGTTCACAGCAGGACCCGCGGTGTGTGGAATCAGCCCATTAATGCAAACAAACGCAAGTTGGAAGGAGAAGGGGGTGGGGGGTAGCAGTCACATCATAGTCCAGGCCGTCTCCTGAACTTAAAATAAAAGCAATAACCAGGGGGTCAAGCAGCATCCGTGGGGGTAGGGAGAACGTTCCGGGACGGAGAGACAGGACTTTCCTCGGTCCATTCCGGAGAAAGGACACAGCAGGAGCTTTGATCCTAACCAAAGCAGCATTTCCACCAGACGGCCCAGGGAAATATAACGTGTCAATGCCGGGCTCCGTTCAACTTCCAACTCTTCGCTCGTATTCCAAAGCCACGACTTCCACCGCCCCTCACTTTTAATGGAGCGCAGTGGAAGAGAAGCGCCTTGGTGGCTCGTTGTGGAATTCTCCCGTTCAAGGGGCGATCTGCTCCAGGTGATGGAACCTGCCCCTCGCTCACCACGGCGAGTTGAAGATTGTTCCAGTTTTACTGTTCCTCACTCCCCACCTTTTCTTTTAAAAAAAACTTCTGCGAAGTTTTCAAAAACTTCCATCACTTCAAACTTTCGACGTGACCCTCTGTGGCGCCAAGTCTGCTGGAGAGAGTTGACCCAGAGGCTGTGGGCGGAAAAGAACGGTCTATGTTTCGGGACGAAGGGCTGTTGCTCCAGTGAATAGTCGGTCATTCTTTTCCTCCCACCGATCCCGCTCGACCTGCCGCTTTCCTCCGCCAGAGTCTGCGCTCCGGCTTCAGATTCCAGTAGCCGCAGGCTCCTCCGTGGGTTCGCCCGTAACTCCCGTTGGAAGCACGCACCCTGCTGGGTTTGCTGTTGGATTCGACTCATCCGCCCCTGTGGCCGATCTACTCCGCTTACTTACGTGGTCCAGGATTCCACCCCTCCCCCCATCTCTCCCCATCTCTCCCCCCATCTCTCCCCCCTCCCCCCATCTCTCCCCCCCTCCCTTCCCTGACAGACATCCTCTCTCTCCAAAAACAAAACAAAAAAATGTAACTTTCAGCTAAAATAGATCAGCCAGGCGGGAGAGAGCAGCTTCCATATTCTTTTAAGTAGTAAAAGAACTCCCCCACCCCCCATTTTTCCACTGGCGTCCCAGTTAATTAGCTCCGTCCCTGGATAGGAAGCCCGTTTCCACTGGGCCACCCTTAACTGGGACACTAATTTCTTTTCCACGGAACACAACTCATCCCTGGGGTTCGGAGTGTTCTACCTTCCACTGGAAACGGGTGAGGTTCTGCGGTCCCTGTGAAATGGCCATATTTGATGCCAGCGTTTGGACAATGTTCCTTTTCCACTGTCACCCTGCCCCAGTAGATTCCCAGTTAATTCCTGGGACAGGGTGCCAGTGGAAAAGGGGCTAGAGCAAAGACTGAGATTCTGAAATAGAAACAAATTCTAGAAATACTTCGAAATCAGGTCAGGCAACGTGGGGAAGGCTGAACAGTTAAGAATTCCAGGAGGCTTGATCAGAATATTTCATCTCCCCATCAGGATGCTGTGTGATCTTCACCTAGCTCTAACTGAAGATTAACATTTTTTTTTAATATGTCTGCCCTTTTGAGGAATTAATTTGAGAGCAGTGGTTTTCAAACTGCCCCACTAAACTCACATTCCACTTTAATTAATCCCTATGCCATAAATGCTCTGTGATAAGTAAAGGATTGCTTAAGGTGGTATGTGGGTGGAAAGACAAAGTTTGAAAACCACTGTTTTAATCTTACTTAATTGACTCATTATGTGCATGGTTTCATAACTCCAAAGGAAATGGGCCAATGACAATTTTTCTCAAGTAAAATAGTTCAGTAACAATTGGATCGAGAGCAGTGATTCTCAACTTCTCTTCCCACTCACATACCACCTTAAGCAACAAACCCCTTACTAATCACAGAGCACCGATGGGATAGGGTTAATTTAAAATGGCATGTGAGTGGAAAGAAAAAAGATTGAGAACCACTAGTTTAGAGCATGCATTGACACATTTTTTTCTTTTCACTTGCTTACCATCTTATGTGATACTTATGCTATAGGTGCTCTGTGATTAGTAAGGGATTACTTAAGGTGGTGTGTGAGTGGAAAGAAAAAGTTTGAACTGTACCAAATTGACTTGTGATGCGCACGGTTTCATAACGCCAAAGGAAATGGACCAATAACAATTCTTCTCAAGCAAAATATTTCAGTCACACTTGGGTCTAGAGCAGTGGTTCTCAACCTTTTTTGCCTCACTCACATACCACCTGAAGTAATACCTTACTAATCACAGACAACTTATGGCCAATAGGGATTACTTCAAGTGGTATGTGAGTTTAAGGGAGGGCAGTTTGAAAACCATTGCTTTAGAGCAATTATCCGTTTGGAACTTATTGCATTGTTTGTGGTTGGTAGGAAAGCTGCTCCATTCTGTTGATTGAAGAGAACATTTGATGTGTTTCTTTCATTTAAAATACTTTTATTGATTTAATAAAGAACTTATACAAACAAAAAAGGTACAATTCAGTAAGATGATATGGAATTACTCAAACTAAATAAGACATTCCTTTCAACACTAACACATAAATTTCAACTCATCCATAATTCATATTCTAATAATATATTCCTTATTTTTAGAAAAAAAACCTAATAATGCAAAAAAAGGAAAGAAGAAAATAGTAGAGGAAAATAAAACTCAAACCCCTTACCAAACCATGTTCCCAAATGCTATATATGACTAGTATTAAAAGAAAAATGAAGGTAATTTTAAAAATATATATATTAATATAAAGAACTTGGAAAAGATATGAGTCGGACAATTTAATTACATCGAAGGGGAATTATAAAGTAAGATAGCGAGTCACAAATTATCCCCATAACTTCTGGAATCTTATATCAAATTATTAATTGAATAGTGAATCTTTTCCCTATTCAAACAAGAACTGAAGTCACGGAACATAGGAAGATAGGAAGTAGGAACAGGAGTAGGCCAAAAATGGCCCATCGAGCCTGCTCCGCCATTCAATACGATCATGGCTGATCTAATTTATGACCTAACTCCACCTACCTACCTTCTCCCCATATCCCCTAATTCCTCTATCATGTAAAAGCCACTGATCATGAGTAGGTGGGGCAGCATCCTTCCATTTAAGTAGGAGGAAAACAAATTGTTCTCACTACTTCATAGTTCTCAAAGTATCTGCAACAAAAGAAATCTGATGTGGTGTTGTTGGACTTTATGGAAAATAAAGATTCTGCCTTATCTCATTCAGCCAAAGGCACAAGACCTTCATTGTTACAGGCATTTTGAGATCTTTCCGTTCAGGAGTGACATACACAATGTTTTTAACGCTCCACATCACACACAGAAATGTTGTGCCTAAATAATTGGAATATTGAAAATGCATTAACCTTTCTGAGGGCATAGTATAAAATCGCCCAGAGTTACCAATCAACTAAATATAGGTCCATTAACAAGATGCTTCTGTAGAATAGTCTGAGAAGCAGAGATAATTTGAATCTATGTTATTTTTACACCAGGTACTTTCTGGAGTGAGCAAAATAATAATTTGGCTCATTCTTTCGAAACGTACTTGGGTTGTGGATAAATGGGGTGTAAATTGGGCAGCAAGGCCGAAATGTATGTCTAAATTTAAAATTCAACCTGTAAACTGCATTGATATACAGATGTCTCACTATAATATGCAAATGTAATTGATTCCACTAAGAAATTAACCGATTTGCTTAAAAAAAAGTATCAAGATTGCAAACCATCTCTATGTTGCATAAAGTTTTAGTGATAGAATTGAGATGATTTACTCAAAACACTTATTTAGAATGACTTTCATTTTGAGAATACCGGAGTGCTTTGCTGCATGAGAGATCAATGTCTCCCTCGCTTGTGCCGGTCATTAAAAATTACTGTGTCCAGAACAAAACCTATGGCTTCATAGATGGGCAGAAGCAAGCAGCAAATTGTTGCTGCTCTGAATATGATTGGGAGTACATGTAGGCTTGTAGGTATCTCAAAAACCTTGCACCTTCCGAATCAGTTTGCATTAAGGAAGCTATGCAATGGGGTAATTGGTACTGAGTTAGCTGTTCATAATTCAATCCAGCCTTTCCCATCGATGCCACGAACCACAAAATTGAATTATTGCCTCAATCATGTTGTCAAACATCCTTGATCACTTTTTAAAAAAAATTCATTCTGACAATTTTGCAAATTTGCCTTGCACACTGTTCATATTAACTTAACTTCCCCCGATAAGTAAAGCAGGAGTGATATTGAAGATGGTGTCATCACATAAGGGGCGGGGGGGGTCAGGGCTGCGTGCTTAGTTCACCGCTGTTCACTCTGCAGACCCACGACTGTGCAGATAAGCACGGCTCGAACCACATCATCAAGTTCGCTGATGACGTAACCGTGCTGGGCCTGATCAGAATGATGAGTCAGCGTACAGAGATGAGGTGCAGTCGCTAACAGGCTGGTACAGAGCAAACAACCTGTATCTGATCGTTAAAAAAACAAAAGAGTTGGTTGTTGACTTAAAGAGGGCCCGGGGTGGGGGGGGGAGGGGGTGGTGGGTAGGAACACATTTCACTGATCATTGTTGAGGTCGCCAAGAGTATCAAGTTCTTTGGATTGCACTTGGCGGAGAACCTCACATAGTCTCTTAACACAAGCTCCATAGCTAAGAAAGCCCAGCAGTGCCTCTATTTCCTGCAAAGGCTGAGGAAAGTTAATCTCCCACCCTCCATCCTCACTACATTCTACAGAGGATGTATTGAGAGCATCCTGTGGTACTGCATCGTGACCTGGTTTGGAAGCTGTACCTCCTCAGGCTGCAAGGCATTGCAGAGGATAGTAAAACCAGTGGAGGGGTGGGGGGGTCTCTTCCTACCATGAAGGACATTTACAACTCTTGATGCAGGTGAAAGGCAATAAGCTCCACACACCCCTCAAGTAAACTGTAAGAGGTACTGAAGCACTCGAGCCCTTGCATCCAGATTGGCCAACAGCTTTTTCCCGCAAGCCATCAGACTCCTGAACTCCCAGAACATTTGGGGATAGGGTAGCATGGAGTGTTACTGTATATCTTAATATTTTAATGTGTTTAACATCTATTCAAACTTATATTTATGTATATCTGCTCTGTGGTCTGGAGAAACGCTATCTAGTCTTTACCGTTTGAATGATAAAGGTGACCTAACATGACTTGAAGTAGATTGATCAGAAACAAGCATTACATTGTGGATAGACAATGCCACAAAGTGTGTAGCAGTTGGTCAGGAGATGAATTTTAGAATTGATTCATGATTACCTCCGTAGAGTGAGTGCTGAGAAACTGCCACTTTCTGCATATCAAGTCAAGTTTACTGTCAACTGATTGTACAAGAACAACCTGACGAAACAGAGTTCTCTGGTCTTTGGTGCAAAAACATGCAGACACCCAGCCAGACGTTACACACATGCAGACAAATAACACGCAGCATTTTATCTATACAAAACAAATAAATAAATATTGTTTCATGAATATGAGTGTCTCGGAGGGTTAGTGTGAGCGGTTCCTTTGGTCGTTCATCATTCTCACTGCCCATGGGAAGAAGCTATTCCTCAGCCTGGTGGTGCTGGCTCTGATATTCCTGTATCTCCTCCCCGATGGGAGCAGGGTGGATGGAATCCTAATGGTTTTGTGCGCTCTTTTCAGAAGCATTCTGGATAGATCACATTGATGGTGATGGAGGATGATTCCAATGATCCACTCTGACACGTTTATGGACCTGTGGATTGACCTCTGATCTATTTCTCAGCAGCGACTACACTGCACTGCTGTAGCCGGCCAGGACACTCTCCATGGAGCTTTTATAGAAGGTTGACCTAATGGTGGCTTGTAGCCTTGCCCGCTTCAGTCTTCTCAGGAAGTGCAATCACTGTTGCGCTTTTCTGGCAAGTGAGGAGATGTTGAGTGCCACGATAGGTCATTAGTTATGTGGATGACAGGTAACTTGGTGCTCTCCTTTCTCTCTACTGCAGAGTTGTTGATGTGCAGTGGATGATGGTCATTCTTGGTCCTCCTGATGTCCATGATCATCTCCTTCGTCTTGTCCAAGTTGAGACTCAGGTTGTCACTCTTGCACCATTTCACAAGATTTTCCACCGAAGTCCTCTGGTTCTGTTCACCTCTGATATGGGAAAATTTTCCTGTAGTACCCAATCTACACCTCTCAATTTCACGCTCCTCAGTCATGTCCCCTTTTAACCTCCTCCACTCCAGACAGAACGGACCTCGCTCCAGTCTCTCCTCGTAGCTGAACTACTCTGTCCCAGGCAGCATCCTGGCGAATCCTCCCCATTCCCTCAGCAGATCCATCACATCCTTCCTGTCGCATGACAGTTGGAACTGCACGCAGAACTCCAGCTCCAGCTGAAGGTCTGAGCAAAGTTTTATGAATTTTAAATGTAGACGTAACAGGCTCTCCAGCCCACAAGTGCACGCTGCCCAATTATCCCGCAACCCCGATATCTTTTGAAGGAGGAAGCCAGAGCCCTTGGGGGAAACCCATGCAGAACTGGGGAGAATGTACAACCTCCTTACCGACAGCCCCAGGTTCGAACCCAGGTCACTGGCTCTGTAATAATGTGGCTGATCGTGATGCCCCTCTGGAGAAAAGGATAAATATGTTCAAGCATAGCTCGCTATGTTTGTGTTCTGACTAATAAAGCCCAGTATCCCACATGTTTTCTCAACCATATTGTCTACACATATTGCCACCTTCAAGAATCTATGGACTGCCACAAGATGCCTCTGCTCCTCAACATGCCCTCAGACCCTACCATTTGTAGTCTATGTTGGAGACTCTTTAGTTGTACTAAAATGTATCATCTCACATTGGTTTGAAATGAACTCCACCTGCTACTTTTCAGCCAATTTGATAATCAATATGTCTCCAGCCAACGATTAACTCCACACTACTGACAACTCCACCCATCTTTGTGTTAACTGCAGAGTTATTGATCTTGCCTCCCATGTCCAAGTCAGTCATGTACATTACAAATCAGCCTTTCTTTTTTATACATTCCTTTTCAATCACCCTTGCAAGCATGTATTTTGCAGAACAATCCCTCCGTAAATGTATATGGGGATATCTTAATCTGATAATGCAAGCTTGCCACCAGAATTTGTGCTCGTTTTCGCTGATGTAGAGCGTGTACTCCATACCAGGGGAAACCTTCAACGACTTCATCAGAGCTCTGCAGGAGCTTGCGAGGGATTGCAACTGCCAGGCTATGAGTGCAGAACTGCACATACAGCTGCTGATCAGAGATTATTGCGTAACGGGCGTCCACTCTGACTACGTGAGGCAGAGGCTACTCAAACAGAGACAATTGATCCTACCTCAGACCATCAAACTGGCAAACACTCTAGAGGTGGCCATCCATATAGCCGAATCATTCTCCAGTGAACACGCGGTCGCCTTGAGGGGAACATAAGGGCCGCCATCTTGTGAGGCAAGTTCACAAGCCTCCTCCCGCTCTAAACTGACCTCCACTGCCGTGCGCATCCGATACATAGAGGCTGTCCATCTCTTGTAAATTAAATTGATGCACAATCAATTACACAAAGACTGTAGTTGCCGAAACTGAAGGCCTTTATTTACAAGAGACGGACAGCCTCCCTATGTTGGTCGCTCACACTGACCCAGACTCGAACTGGGGACAGGCTTGTGGCATGACAGCCTTTATGGGGAAGAAAAGGGGAGGAATCACAAGCCAGCCAGTGAGAGCAGGGTCAACTAGGAAAGTTCATAACATTTGCATATATACAATGGTGGTTTTACCACAACAGTCTAGGTAAAGATTCGAACAGAATGATTACAAGCAGCAAAGGCACTGATTGGAGAAGAATGGGAGTGATGGTGGGAACAAAATTGAAGAAGAGACCTCGTGAAGATAAACAGTGTCTCTATTAAAAACTTAGTCCTTATTATTTGCTATCCACTGAACAATGTACAAGTGAGATCAGACTAGGTCCAGTGTCAATTTATCCAAACAAATGTGAGCACACTGAGAAATCATCCATTGTATAAATATTGTGATCTCTGTGTAAAGTTGCCTCCTGCTGTGTGTTGTTCTAACAGAACACAGTCTTTGTTTACCCAGCTGCACCTTATAATTTCAAAACCAATCACTGCTTGTAACTTTCAATGGAAATAGTTCCTTGCCTAATAATTCCTTTCCGTTACTTAAACATTTTAGTATTTTAAGTTATGCTTTTAGAACATTAAAGAGCATGCGCATGGTCATTTGTTGAGTGTATTGGGTGCAGGGATAGGGCTTTGGTGATATCTAAGTTCCCCCAATCTCTATTGGTTAACAAGATGGTGTATTTGCCAGATTGAGTTGGGTCGACTTTTTTTGCACAAATTATTGTTATAAAATTGAACAGGAGTGTGTACTTGAATGGACAGGAGTAATCCTTGCTTACATTAGCTGTTGAGGACTGCCTTTACCTTGCTCTTACCTCCATCTGATGCTGGTCGAGGGAAGACCATGTCTGATGGGAAACGAGCTTGGCCTGTGACCTCAACCAATTACTTGCAGCGAGACTTCATGCCCGCTAATCAATTTGCAGGGGATGTATTCGGAGAAAAGATTAATAATGAAATTTGACCTAAATTTTGACATAAATTGCCTCAAGGGTTAGCATCTGGTTTTATATTATTTTCAGCATTGAAAACAACACATTTTTTGCATTACCGTAGCTGTGAACATTTATCTACCCTTTTATATTTATCCTTTCTCTCTTGTGGCACATTGTGTTACTGAACACCTATTGTTTGTTCCTGTGTATTTATATACCTGTAAGTCCAGCTCGCAAAACTTTCAGTGCATCTGCACTTCGCACTTGCATATATGAAAAACTCTCATCGTCTCTTATTTCATTTCCCACATTATCAAGGATGAAAGCAGTTGCCTAGATATTTGCTAACTGGAAGATTTGAGATCATTTTCGACATAATATGTCACAATCATTATTAACCATGTGTGATGCATTGAATGAATATACAATTTTTTTTCTCCTTTGTTTTGACTTGTTCCTGGTCTAAAAAGTTTTTTTTTAACCAATGGCAACAAAGCCCTTAATTAAAGGCACTTCAGCAGTTTCTAAAGAACTATGAGCTGGGATAAACTCACCCCACCAATTGAAGGTTCTGTGGAAAGCAAAGCAACAAGTGAATGGCAAGATTCCCTTCCCAGAATGTGATTGAAATTGCTGCTAAAATGTTCTGTTTTGGTTGCTCACAGACCCAGATGCATTTTGCTGCCAACAATAGAAGGAACGGATTCCTTTCTCCAGATCATCATGATTATGTAGATAAACAGAGTTCACTTAAAGAAAGGAATTCTCTATCTTATCTATGCGGTAATGCCCATACCACTCAGTGTATCGAATATGTTCTTCTATTCTCAAAATGCAATCGGCCAATGTACACACTGAGCCATGCTTGAAGATAACTTCCGAACAAACCAAAGATACCTCATCCAGGATCCAAAGAAAAAGAAATGCACATGCTGGAAATCTGAAATTAAAAAAAGCATGTTGGGGGAATTCTCATCATAGAATCAAAGAACATTTCGTCTGTGCTGAACTTTTTTTTTTGCCTAGTCCCACTGACCTGCACCCAGTTCATAGTCCTCCAAATCTCTCCTATCCATGTATCTGTCCAAATTCTTCTTAAGTATTAAAACTGATCTCGCATTCACCATCTCAGCTGGCAATTTGTTCCACACTCCCGCTACTCTCTGTATGAAGAAGATCCCCCTTACGTTCATCCTAAACTTTTCCCCTTTCACTCTTACCCTATGTCCTCTGGTTTGCATCTCACCAACCTCAGTGGAAAAAACCTCTCTACATTTACTCTGCCTGTCACCCTCATAATTTTAAATAACTCTATCAAATCTCTCCTCATTCTTCTATGCTCCAGGGAATAAAGTCTTAACCTGTTTTACTTTTCCCTGTAACTCAGTTCCTAAAGATTGGGCAACATCCGAGTCAATCTTCTCTGCACTCTTTCTATCTTATTGATATCTTTCATGTAGTTAAGTGACCAAGACTGCACAAGGTACTCCAGATTTGGCCTCACCAATGTCTTAAACAACTTTACCATAACATCGCAACTCCTATATTCAATACTTTGATTTATGTACAGGCACGTTGTATCTATGGTGAGTATTTTCAGAATTTTCCGCTCTTGTCCAGCTAATCATTTAATAGAGTGTGTGTGTGTGTGTTGTGTGTGTGTGTGTGTGTGTGTTTTTTTTAAAAAGTACGGCATGGATAAAATCATCAATTTTCAAGCAGTTTGAATGTTTCTGTCATTCAAAAAAATCTTCAAACTCAAGGAAACTACTAAAAACTTTTAAAAGGCTAAAGATATATAGAAATCCTAAAAAATGCTGAACAATTTGATAGAAACTCTTAGCTCATCACTTGAATGAGAGATGCATCCCTGCACCAACTGCCCATCCACCGATTCTCTGAAAATCCAGAAAGATACTAACCCTTTTCATGAATTGGCTCAGCAAATAAGTTTCTACTGCTCGTGTGGGTAGCTGTTCATCTCCACCAAAATTATGGGAAGCCTTCCCTGCTCCAGAATGCTTGGACTGTTCTGATTTAAGTTGATTTAACAATCTCAATGAGAAATTTTGCGTACAAACACTTTCTGAAAAATAGTAGCAAGTTACAAGTAACATAATTCTGAATTGTTCATAATTATATAAAAAATGCCATTTTACTATTTCTCCACAAAACTTCGATCACCACCAATTAGGTGAGGAGATCATAAGTAATATTTTAAAGTTGGCAGTCTGTGCCACGATATTACAGTGCCAGCGACCCTGGTTTGAATCAGTGACTGTCTGTAAGAAGTTTGCACGTTTTTCCGTGATGACATAGGCTTTCTCCGGGTGCTCCGGTTTCCTCCCATGTTCCAAAGACATATGAGGTTAGTAGGTTAACTGCTCACATGGGTGCTATTGGGACTCGTAGTCTTTATCTCTAAATCTAAAAAAGAATGGTTGACCTTGTGCTTTGGGAAGAGGATTCAGCAAGACTTGGAGGCATTTCACACGAGATAAATGAGCGTGTGAGGTCATGGAATATGCAGGAGCATGGGAAAGCATTTAGTTGGTAGAAAAGCAATATAATGGAGCTCCTGGGGTAGTGAATTACTTGACTCACAGAAACCAGTTTTTATGTAAATTCCCCATACATTTTTGACCTCTTTTTCAAGCTTGTAATAACTAAATAAAAACAATTTTCAGGTATTCATTAATGGTTGGATCGAGTATATATTTCATTGGTTTAATTATGGGCAATGTTTGGTTGATTATTGAATGAAATAAATTCCAGCAAGTATACCATGCGCATTACCATACAATTGGGCAATTTCACTTCTAGACAGTCCTCAGAATTTTTCCCCTTGCATTAAAAAAATGGCACGTGTGTTCCCAAGAGATCTTCTTTCAGAATCAGAATTTACTGTCATGAACAAGTCACAAAATCTGGTGTTTTGCAGCAGCGTCATTATATTTTTACAATATATTTTGCACAAAATCAAAATTGTGCATGAAAAGTAAGGCAGTGTCTTTGGTTATTGATTATTCAGGAATCTGATGGCAGGCGGGGAGGAAGTCATCTTTGTGCCGCTGAGTGCTCGTCTTTAGGCTCCTGTAGCAGAATGAAGAGGGTGGTGAGGGTCTTCGAGGGCCGAGGTTGCTTTATTAGGGCATCATCTCTTGTAGATGTGCCCAATGGAGTGAAGGCTGGTGCCTGGGATGTCGCAGTCCGAGTTAACAACCATCTGGAGTTTTTTCACTCTCTAAAACTGCTCTACACTTCTATCCCTCCATTCAAACACTTCTATACTGTCTTTGCTCTGTACCACCTGATCTCTCTCTGAGACAATGCCCTTCAGTACTTTCTTACTTGTACTATTTATGCGATGTTGGATTGGAGTGATCGCAAAACAACCTTTATCACTGCATTTTGGTACATTTGACAATAAAGTTGAACTTGAACTTGTGAAGTTGTATTGGGAAGGGTTATGGCTGTCATGTGACAGCACTTCCTCCGACCTAGTCAGAGGACACACCAGCATCAAGGTTGGGTTCCGCCCCACCCATTAGTGCACACCTTGCTGTTGGCCACATGTAAATTACCTGGATTGCACTCTCCAGCCAGTCTGTACTTGACCTTGGGCCATTGGCTGTTATAATTCAATTAACCCTTCTGCCACTGAGCTATTTGCCCCCAGTAAATGATCTGGGCTTGTCCCTCCAGCACTATAAAGGTGCCATGTTCTCTTTGTTCTCTCTCTTTGCCAGCTTGAGACCACCCTGCTTCACTCTAGGCCTAGAAATGAGGAAGGGTGCTGGAGAAACTGTTGGTAAGATGTGCCTTAAAGGGAGCGTTTAATTAGTGTCCTTTGTAGCATAGAGTCGTGCCTGCACTGAGCCAAAGGGTGCTGGGGAATCGTAATGATTTTTCCCTGATCATTATATGTACCAGTTCATTGTGTGTGTGTTTGCTCTGCATCAGTTCTATTTTCCCACCCTTGCCTTCTGTAAATAAAATCCTTCCCAACATCAAAACTATGTTCAGTATCCTTGCCTTTGAGACCTACCAAACCTGTTTCCTCACTTCCAACAGAAGTTGCACCTGGAATGTTTGACCTTCCTAACTTGAAGGAGACAATAGCAAAAGAAGGATTGCCATAAAGTTTCAACAGATTGACTCCTGGAGGTGGGGACTGTCATTTGAGGAGAAGTTATACAGACTGGTCTTTTATTCTCTAGAGCAGTGGTTCTCAACCTTTTTCTTTCCACCCATGTACCACCTTAAATACTCCCTATGCCATAGGCACTCTGTGATTAGTAAGGGATTGCTTAAGGTGGTATGTGGGTGGGAAGAAAAAGTTTGAAAACCACTGTCTTAATTGTATCTAATTGACTCGTTATGTGCACTGTTTCATCTTCTTTGGCTTGGCTTCGCGGACAAAGATTTATGGAGGGGTAAATGTCCACGTCAGCTGCAGGCTCGTTTGTGGCTGACAAGTCCGATGCGAGACAGGCAGACACGGTTGCAGCGGTTGCAGGGGAAAATTGGTGGGTTGGGGCTGGGTGTTGGGTTTTTCCTCCTTTGTCTTTTGTCAGTGAGGTGGGCTCTGCGGTCTTCTTCAAAGGAGGTTGTTGCCCGCCGAACTGTGAGGCGCCAAGATGCACGGTTTGAGGCGATAAACTCCAAAGGAAATGGGCCAATGACAATTTTTCTCATGCAAAATATTTCAGTAACAATTGGGTCTAGAGCAGTGATTCTCAACCTTCCCTTGCCACTCACGTCCCACCTTAAGCAATTCCTTACTAATCACAGAGCACTTATGGCATAGGGATTTCTTAAAGTGGTATGTGAGTGGAGAGAACAAGGTAGAGAACCACTGCTCTAGACTTTTGAATAATTAAAGTAGATCTCATTGAAAGGACCAGAGTTCTTGTCATGCTGGACAGGTTAGATAATGTTTCCCTGGCTGAAATGTCAAGGTCATAGGGCACAAAGTAAGACAATGGTCATTGATGATGGATACTGGAACATACGTTTTTCACCTAGAGTGCAGTGGATCTAAGGTTCCTTATCCAAGGGAACTCTATTCATTTCCCAAATTTATTCAAGTGGCTGATAGAATTTTGGTTATTACTGAGTATTATTGATAACAAACAAGTATGTGAATTCAAATGACTTTGATTTCTCGTGTTTAAGCATAATTAATCAGATTTTGTTAAAATGCAAAACAAATTCCAATATTTTCAGGTCAAAGATCTTTCATCAGAAATGTAACTTGATATTTCTGTTTTCTTTATTACAGTTGTTTAAGTAATAATTTAAGCATTCTGTTTTATTATTTTTAATAGAGATATATAAATTCAGAAGAAAAGGATTTCAGGTACGTTTTTCAGGTACGTTTTTCCGGTACATTTTTCAGGTACGTTGTTCAGGTACGTTTTTCAGGTACGTTTTTCAGGTACGTTTTTCAGGTACGTTTTTCAGGTACATTTCCAGCTATATAACAGTATCAAGGCACACATTCTCCCAGCCAATGAGAGGAGTCAAAGTATGTTTATCATACTCTTATCTTGAAACCAGGTAACTTGGGCAACAAGAGAGTTGGCTAATCATAGCACCTCTACCATTAAATCTGGTCCAACATTGGTTTCAAACACTGCTTCAAAGCCACTTTGTTGCCTGCTGAAAGATATTAATTGTTTAAACCTAACAAAACATTTTTGACAAGAAAGCAAAGAGAACTGAATCTAAGGTAAAATGAAATTCCATTCCCCCCCACCTCACCACATAGACACACATTTGATGCCCAAGTTTTGGTTTAAATTCCTATAATTTAGAATAATATCTATTTAATTTTAAAAAATCATCCCCAGCGGAAGGTGTTATTTTATTAATCCTTGAAGATAAAGTTGTTTTGGATCAAGCTTATTTGTTTTAATCAAAAGAACATGATGGGTGTTTTGAAGAAATGCATTCTTAAACAACAGGCTAGTTCAAGGATCAGTGACGGACGGAAAACGATCTTTTGTGCACCTCTTTATAAGAGTAGTTATTTCAATTTTTTTAAATTTAGACATACAGCACGGTAACAGGCCATTGCGGCCCACGAGTCCATGCTGTCCTATTTACAGCCCATTGACCTACACCTCCGGTAAGTTTTTATTTTGAATGGTGGGAGGAAACGGGAGCCCTAAAGAAAACCCACGCAGACACGGGGAGAACGTACAAATTCCTTACAGATGGCGTGGGACACGAACCCCAGTTCGGTCCCGATCGCTGGAGCTGTAAAGGCGTTGGGGAAACCTCTACGCCATTTAATAAACTATATATTCTTTTCATTGGATAGGGGATGCCAAAAGTAACCATTTTATGACAGTGCATGCACTTCAGTGGGATTTCCAAAACAATTATTGGTGTATTAGTAAATGAAAAGTAAACAATTTCGGGTGTTTTTTCATTTATTTTTCTTTGGGCTTTGAAGAAGCTTGCTTTCATAGTTTCTTTTATTGCTATTAAATGTGCTGCTGGTTTTGGAAGCTGATGTTTGTTTAACATACCATCTGTCAATTTATAGAACACTTCCAAATCTTCCTGGCCTTGCAATTGCATTGCAGGGTAATTGCATGTGAATGCATAATGCAATCATCTAAAATTGTCTTTGTTCACTATTTTAATGGAGACTTTTCCCCATTGTAAGTTAATGCATCCACATAAACAGCAGACAAAGGACATTCAGCTTAAAGTGCATAACACAAGTGTGGCATTAACCCACAGCATTAGTTCCTATATTTTGTATGTTCTTAAGAGTCCAAACATTAAAGCTCCACAAATTAAATTGAGAGACACTGCCAGAATACATGTTTTTTCTCAATGTTGTAAGATCTAAGCAAATTTCTATGACTATTGGTGAGCGTATCGGAGATTCGGAAAAGCTCTAAATTTTCAACACTGGCCCCGAATGCCTGAGGAGTGAGTCATTCACACTCCCTGCTCACGCGTCCATTACACACCCACTCTTGTGCTGAGTGGAAACTTCCTGCGATAAGCTGTGAGACTTGTAGCCAAGCCTGATCCGTGAGTCAACGGCAAGTTAAGCCAAATTGGAACCAGCTCTCAAAAAGGTTCATGAACCTAAAACAAAGATCAAAACATGAAGCTTACAGTATTTAGCAGTCAGTGCAACACTACAACAGCACACAAATCCGGGACTATAAGGAGTTTGTATGTTCTGCCCGTGTCTGGTGGGTTTCCTCCAGGTGCTCTGATCTTCCAGGTGCTCTGATTTCTCGCAACCTTCAAAAACGTACAGGGGTTGTCGGGAAATTGGTGTATTTGGAGGGCCCGGACTCATGGGCCAGAAACGCCCGTTACTGTGCTGTACATTAAAAACATGATTTAATACATAATAATTTATAAAAAATACTTGATTGTACGACCTGGAGTAGGCCATTTGAACCCTCAAGTCTGGCCCACCAAGGCTAATCTGCCCCACGCCTCATCTCATCTGTGTGATTCCCTGTTGTCCTTATTTCCCCAATTAATCATTCAAAATTGTCCCTGCTTCTTCCTTAAATAAGCCCTTATTTGAGCCAGCCTCCACAATCTTCTAAAGTAGAGAAATCTAGAGATTCACTAGCCTCCAGGAGCGACTCCTACCTGCCTCAGTTTTGAACGGCTGTCTCCTAATTTTGCAACTATGACTTGTCATTCAACATTCTCCCATTAGCCCAGGACATCACGGGTAAAACCCTCCCCACCATCAAGAACATCTGCAGGGAACGCCGCCGTCGGAGAGCACCAGCAATCATTGATCACATAAAAGATACAAAGAAATATTTATGTAATGTGAGGTGAAAAGAAAACAAAGCTTTTACTCTGAACTTAACCAATTGATTCTAGCGTGAAGAGACAAAAAAGGAAATCGTTCTTTTTGATCACGTAGTAAAGAAGAAAACATCAGAATTTATTGTCATGAACCAGTTAAGAAAGTCGGTGTTTTGCAGAAACATCATATTGTAACCATCTTACTACATTCCAATGAAAAATAATAATAACAGGGCATGAAAAGTAAGGCAGTGTCTTTGGTTCATTGATCATTCCGGAATCTGATGGCAGCGGGGAAGAAGCTGCCCTCGTGCCGCTGAGTGCTCGACTTTAGGCTCCTGAACCTTTTCCCCGATGGTAGCAGAGCGAAGAGGGCATGGCCTGGGAGGTTGTGGTCTTTGAGGACAGAGGCTGCATTTTTAAGACACCACCTCATGTACACGTATCACTGCCTGGTATGGAGGCGCCAACTCTCAGGACAAGAATGAACTCTAGAGGATTGTTAACTTGGCCTGCGACATCACAGGCACCAGACTTCACTCCATTGAAGGTTGTCGCAGGCCGAGTTAACAATCCCCTGGAGTTCATTCTTGTCCTGAGAGTTGGCGCCTCCATACCAGGCAGTGATACAATGAGCCAGAATACTCTCCACAGTATACCTGGAGAAGTTTATGAGCATCTTCGGTGACATACTGAATCTCCTCAGACGCCTCACAAAGTATAGCCGCTGGCGAGCTTTCTTTATGATTGCGTACATATTCAAAACCAAAATTCTTAATGCACAATGGTTTGTACACAATGAGCCATTAGGGAACCTCAGGCACAAACTCCAGGATGTGAAAACTTAATTTAAAAAAAAAACTAAAAAATAACTTTTATAAAATAAAATTTTTAGCGAGGTCCTCGGGTTTGACGTTCCTGTGCAAGTCTTTTGACGTCAGTGTCCAAATTGGATGGAGATAATCAAAGGTGACCCCTTATAATATCAAATATGCTGCTGGATTTTGTCAAGCAATCCACCTTTGCTGAATCCACACACAACAAATACAGTGAGGGAAAGGTAATGAGAAATACTTTTCCTATAGATTTGGAAATCTAATTCGGCAGATCACTCTTAAAGCAAAAATTTTTTCGTTAAATCGATTAAACTTAAGGCATGCAATTATGTCACTCTGAAGATGAACCAACTTCTCTTGGATATCTGCGTCAACATCGGTGGGTTGTTCCTCAAATGGATCCAATGTCCGACACGGGCGACTGAGGTTCAACAGGTCATTAAGTCTTTCCTGCAGATCAGTGTGTATTTGCTTTAGGTGTTTCCTGTAAACACGAATGTCATTACATTCAGTGCCTCTGCATTTGTGTTCAGATTTAGAAATAGTAAAAATACCCGATGTCTGATAATGCTCCAACAGATTTTGAGCTCTTTTAAGGAAAGAAACAATCGTTTCCTTACTATCAATGCGGTTATTACGTTTAAAGTTCTTTTTATTAAGTTTTCACATCCTGGAGTTTGTGTCTGAGATTCCCTAATGTCTGGTGCCTGTGATGTTGCAGGCCAAATTAACAACCCTCTGGAGTTTATTCCTGTCCTGAGAGTTGGCACCTCCATGCCAGGCAGTGATGCAACCAATCAGAATGCTCTCCACCTGTACAAGTTTACACGAGTGGCAAACCAAACTGCCTCACACACCTCGCAATGTATAGCCAATTGTGAGCCTTCTTGGTGATTGCATCAGCGTGGAGGCTCCAGGACAGAATGTCAGAGATGTTGACACCCTGGAATTTGAAGTTCTTGCCCCCCCTCCAGTACTGAGCCCTCAATGGGGACTGGGTCGTGTTCTCCTCACTTGCTCCTGAAGTTCACAATCATCTCCTTGGTTTTGCTGAAGTTGAGCACAAGGCTGTTGTCATTACTCCATTCAACCAGCTGATCTGTGTCCCTCCTGGACGCTTCCTCATTGCTGTTTGTGATTTTGCTGACAACTGTGGTGTGGTGTCATCAGTAAACTTGCAGATGGCATTGGAATTGTGCCTGGCCACACAGTCATGGGTGTATAACAAGTAAAGCAGTTGGCTAAACACGCATCATCAGGGTGGCCTGTGTTGATGATCAGTGAGGAAGTGATATTTTTTTCCCAATTCGTACTGACTGTGGTCTTCCAATGAGAAAGTCAAGGATCCAGTTGCAGAGGGGGTGGTACAGATCCCTAGAGCGTCTTGACCAGCACTGAGGGAATAATGGTATTGAAGGCTGAGCTGTAGTCGATGAAGAGCTGCCATATGTATGAATTGCTGTTTTTGAGGTGATCCTGAGCTGAGTGGAGAGCCAGTGATATTGCATCTACTGTGGAGCAATTGTGATAATAGGTGAATTACTTAGGTCCATAGATCTTTGAAAGTGGCCACACAAGTAGAATGGGTGATAAAGAAGGTGTGTAGTTTGTTTGCCTTTATTGGTTGGTGCATTGAGTACAAGAGTAAGGATGTCACATTGCAGCTTCATAAAGATGGACTTTAGTATGCACCTCTGGTGGCCCCATTACAGGAAGAAGGTGGAGGCTTTGGAAACGGTGCAAAAAGGGTTTACCAGGATGCTGTTTAGTTTAGAGGACATGAACTATATACGGAGAGATTAGGGTGGTACATATTTGTAGTAAAAACGCAAAGCTGGAGGAACTCAGGAGGTCAAACAGTGGCCTTTATATAGCAAAGATACATAACCAATGTTTCTGGCTTGATCACTTCATCAAGGGATGGAAAAATGCCAGCAGGTATCTGATCAAAAAGGTAAGGGGATGGGTGGGGGAAGGAGCACAGTCCAAAGCCAGGAGTTAATAGGTGGAGAAGGAGGGAGGGCACAGCAGCAAGCAGAGGAGGAGGCATGGCTGGGTGAATACAGAGCTGAGGGAAAGAAGACAGGGAGAAAGGAGAGTAGGTTGGCTAAAACTGGAGAACTTGATGTTAATACCATCTGGATAGAGAGTACCCAGACGGAAAATCAGGTGTTGTTCCTTCAATTTACGGGTCGTCTTGGTGGGATAGTACATGAGTCTATTGACATGTGAGTATGGAAGTGGGGCACAGAACTGAAATGGTTGGCCACTGGGAAGTCCTTGTCACTGGTGTGGACAGAGCAAAGGTGTTCAGCGAAGTGATTTCCCAGCCTTCGTTGCAGAGAAGACCACAAAGGGAGCATTAGATGCAGTAAATCGGTCCTGCAGATACACAAGTGAAGTGTTGCTACATTTGAAAGGCAAGTTTGGGGCAGCGGTCTGCCCACACTTGTGGGCACAAGTGTGGCATCTCCTGCAGCCACAGAGGAAAGTGCCGGGGGGGGGGCACTTGGGGGGGAGGGATGTGTGCATGATGGGGTCACAGAGGGAGAGGTCCCTCTGAAAGGCAGACAGGGGAGAAGAGGGGAAGATGTTTCTGGTAGTGGAATCCTGATGTAAGTAACAGAAATTCCGAAGAATAACTTGTTGGAAGTGGAGGCTGGTGGGGTGCTAGGTGTGGACAAGGGGAATCCTGTATTGGTTCCGTCTGGGGGCAGAGGGGGCCAGGGCAGATGAGCAGGAAATGAAGGAGATCTGGGTGAGGGCTGAGATGATGGTGGTGGAGTGGAAGCCATGAGCAGGAAAGAAGGCAGACTGGAAGACCTCATCTTGGGAACAAATACAGAGGAAACAGAGAAATTGTGAGAAGGGAATAAATCCTTGCAGGAAACAGGGTGTGAGGAAGTGTAGACGAGTCACTTGTGGGAGCTGATGGGTTTGTGAAATATGTCGGTGGACAGCTTATCTCCCAAGATGGAGATAGAGAGATCCAGAAGGGGGACTGTTGTTAGAGGTAAGTTTGAGATCAGGGTGGAAGATGGCAGTGAAGCAAATGATGTTGACGAGCTCATCGCAGATGCATGAGACAGGCCCGAAGTAGTCGTCAATGTAGTGGAGGAAGAGCTGAGGAGCCTTGCCTGTGTAGGCTTGCTGCATGCATTGCTCCACAAACAGGCAGGCATAGCTGGGACCCATGCCAGTACTCATGATCACTCCTTTGATTTGATGGAAGTGAGATGAGTCAAATTAGAAGTTGTTTAGAGAGAGGACAAGTTCTGCCATGGCAGGGAGGGTGGTGGGTCTGGTCTCTGCTCCAGAAAGAAGCAAAGTGCTTTGAGTCCTTCTTTATAGGGATGGAGGTATAAAGAGTTTGGCTATCTATAGTAAAAATAAGGCAGTCCAGTTCAGGGAATCTGACATCATTGAGGAGATGGAGGGCATGTGAGGTATCACAGTTGGAGGGAGGGAGGGATTGGACCATGGGAGAAAAGGTAGTTAAGATAAGAGGAAACTAGTTCCATGGGGCAGGAGGAAGTGGAAATAATGGGTCTGTGTGGAATGATCTTCCGGGAGAAATAGTGGCGGCGGAGTCAATTGTATTATTTAAGAAAAGGTTGGACAGGTATATGGATGAGAAGAAGATGGAGGGTTATGGGCATTGTGCAGGGAGGTGGGACTAGAAAGGGGTGTTTGGTTCGGTGCGGACTAGAAGGGCCTAATGGCCTGTTTCCGTGCTGTAATTGTTATGTTATACAAATGGTTGGGTTTTGTATCTTGATGTATGTGCTTTTCGATAGACTCATGATTTTGCAGTCAATAGAGGTACATATATTTTATTTAAAATTTTATATCATGTTCAGGGCAGATGTGGGGTGAAGGGTCATTCCTCTACAGCACTTATCTACTTTGTTAGGTCAATAGAACAAATGAATGTCCTCTCAGAATGAAACTACAATCAATCTTTTCCAGAATTAGAGTTGGCCTGATTTACTAAAGACAAATCTCTCTCACACACACACACACACACACACACACACACACACACACACACACACACACACACACACACACACACACACACACACACACACACACACACACTCTCTGGAGGTATCTGGATTGACCATCCTGCACTCAGACCTTTGTTTATTCCCAGATTCACTTCCACAGCCCCGTTGTTCCCTTTCCATTCCTAAAACCATCCTCCCTCCTCTTGTTTGTTGGTGTGCCCTCCCTTCCTTACCCACCAATTACCTCCTGCCTATGGGACTGCTCCTTCCCCACCATTTTGTATGGGTGCTTGCCTGCATTTTGCTCATACCTTGATAAAGGGATCACGATTTAAGATACAGATTTTAAATTAGTTGTCAGAGTACATACATAGCATCATATACAATCCTGAGATTCTTTTCCTGTGGACGAGGTGGAATTACCACTTATTAGTAGTGCAAAAAAAAAACTGTGCCCAATATACTCATATTAAAAAAAATAAAGAAATGTAAACAAACTGACTGTGCAATACAGAGAGGAAAAAAAACTCCTTAAGTGAGTTCCTGATTGAGTTTGTTGTAGAGGAGTCTGATGGTGGAGGTGGGGGGGAGGGGGGCAGCTGTTCCTGGACCTGGTGGTGCGAGTCTTGTGGCACCTCGACCTCTTTCCTGATGGCAGCAGTGAGAATAGATGGCGTGCTGGGTGCTGCGGATCCTCGATGATTGCTGCTGCTCTCCGACGGCAGGGCTCCTGTAGATGTTCTCACTGGTGGGGAGGGTTTTGCCGGTGACGTCCTGGATTGTATCTACAACCTTTCTCAGGGCTTTATGCTCAGAGATGTTGGCGTCCCCAGACCAGCCCATGATCAAGCCAGAATCATTGAATATGTATCTTTGGTACATAAAGTACGCTGTTTGACCGGCTGAGTTTCTCCACCATTGTGTTTTTACCTTGTTAATTATGTTATTGCTTGGTGTAAATTAGTAGCTAATAAAATCAAAGGGCCATTGATCGCCATGTGTGAGAATTAATAAGTTGCAGGGATATATGCAAGGAGGGAAGGGGAATAGAAATAATGAGATTGCTCCCTAGTTGCCAGCTCAAACCAAAAGAGTTGAGAGGCCTCCTTTGTCATTGCAAGTGCAAGATAAAAATTATATGAGTAGCATTCTATGCAAATATGCACAAGCTGTGCTCCATGTAAAATCTCTTCCAACTTGCATTGATGAAGAAATATAATTTCACTGATAAATTGCCTTTGAAAGGCAATTTGCTAACATGGCATCATTCTATTAATCAAGTTCAAACACTCGTGGTATTTGGAAGGTTAATGAAGGCCATTAATGTTGCTTTGTAAAAATTTAGTTTCCTATTCAAAGTCATCAAATTAGCAGTAAAATATTCTCTGCTTTAAGAGTCTGTCCTCAGCTACATTTTTAAGCATAGAAAGGTGAATAGTGGTTATATTCTCCAGAGATAAAATGACCAAGAAAGAAATAGTGCAACTCCTCAAATTAGCATAATTAGTAATTATCTCCTAATAGCCCCTCTTGGATTTAAAGATTTGGCACTTGAGTTTCTGTTTAAAGTTCAGTGAGGAAAAACAAATTTCACACTGAAATGTCTCAAATACACAGCTGTGCTGTTGGAGTAATCATCTGTTTTAGGCGCATTTTCCTTATAAACTTACAAGGCTGTTCATGTCCCTGTCTGTATCTTTTGTAGGTATGCATGCCTGTCATATATTTTGTTGATGTCTATGTCTGTCATTGGATCTGTCATTATCTATGTTTCTGTGAAACAGCCTCTGTTCTGTGTCTGAACGTCTGTCATTTTATACAGGCATGCGTGTGTCTATCCTCTTGAGTGTCTTTCACAGTACAAATAAACTCTTAAATGTTAGAAATCTAATACAAAAAAACCCAGAAAATGTTTGAACTGTGGTCATGGTAAAGCATTATCATTTTAGATAGAAATCTTTTATCACAACTTTTCGAGGAATCTCTGCACGATAATCCAATACTATATTTTGTAAACTTAGGCCTCTTATTAATGAAATAGGTTAAATTATTACGGTATATTTATTTCCATTTATTTTAAATTGCATTTCTATGTATGATTATCATGCGCTGTGTGAGAAATGTGTGTGTGTGTGTGTGTGCTTACCTGTGGCCCAAAGAAACATTGTTTTGTCTGGTTGTATATGTACAGTCAGATGTTAAAAAATTTGATTATTTTATGAATCTGAAGGACCTTGTATTTTTTTTGTATCTTAATGTATTTTGGAAGAACATTTGTGTGGAGGATCCAAGGTGCTGAAATCTGAAAGTAGACACACAGCAGATTTTTAAAAATGTTGAAACAATGGGTAAGGAGTGACTGAGGCAACAGGAAAGAAAGGAAGATAGAAAGAAATAATTGTCAAGAAGAGAAAACATGCAGAATTACAGGACAGTGTACAAACAGCAGGAGCATGGAGGACAGCAGGCTACAGTATGGAACTGAAGGTGAACAAAATAATCATTTCAGTTGTCAATCAATTAATAAAAATTATTTCAGTGCTGAAGTGTCAACAACCTGCACTGTTCGCTTATGCAGAAGCCTCGATGCTTTTGTTGCCTACATACTCCAGGAATAAACTATAATCTTAAAAAATATAGATGTGTATTTGTGTATTATACATATATATATATGAATGGAAAACGTAACCTTCAGATCTCATTTCATTTTTTGCCCTCTCACTTTATAGCTATTGTTAGGTCTGCTTTGTTCGAGAATGAGTGAGTCAGACACCAGACTGAGTCGAAATCAAGGTTCTTTGTTCTTTATTACCGGATTGTAACACTTGCAACTAACAGTGTTAGTGGAGAAGGCGCATTCTCCCGATATCAGCAAGTGGTGTTTTTTTTATACCCCAGGACACGCACTTAGTAAATTATCATACCGTTACATTGTCCAATGAATAAGCTGTTGCTACCCTTCTCTGTTAGTCTGCTGCACATCATCTTGTTATTGCCACACTTATCTTGAGTGTACAAGGTCACATCTGCATCTTGTTACGGCCCAGCACTGGGTGACTCCTTCTTCATTCCCAGCTCATGATGTTTTTACCTAACAAGGGGGGAATGTGAATTCAGTGCCTCACAGTGTTTAAGGGAGCATTTTGATGAGCACTGGAAACTGAAAGAAATGCCACCCTGTAAAAGAAGCACATTCCAAGAGCAGCAATGAAAGGAACCTATAAACTCTAGCTTTTCCCTCACTAAACATTTCCAACTTGCGGCAGCTTGATTGTTCTGAGCTGGACTTGGTTTTTCTTATGCTTGGGATAAAGGCTGATGCCCTATCTACCCTACTTGGAATTTAATATAGAAACATGGAGTCAGAGTGCTCCATAGTCCCCTCAATCCAACCCTTCCAAGTTACCCTTCTGAGCTCACCTCATTTGCTGATGATCAGTCCATACCCTTTAACACTTTCCTATCCTCACTGACAAAAGACAAAGGAGGAAAAACCCAACACCCAACCCCAACCCACCAATTTTCCCCTGCAACCGCTGCGGCCGTGTCTGCCTGTCCCGCATCGGACTTGTCAGCCACAATCGAGCCTGCAGCTGACGTGGATTTTTACCCCCTCCATAAATCTTCGTCCGCGAAGCCAGGCCAAAGAAAAAAAGAAAGAATCCACATGCCCATCCATACATCTTTTGCATGTTGTAATTGTACCTACATCTACCCCTTGCTCAGACAGATTGTTCCATATACCTCCCATATTCTGTGTGGAAAAAGCTGACCTTGTTTTAAATCTCTCCCCTCTCATCTTAATCCTCTAGTTTTAGAGTCACCTTGTACTGGAGAAAAGACTCGGTCTGTTCACCTTATCAATCGGCCTCATGACTTTTTAAACTGCAAAAAGGTCCCCCTCAGCCTCCTGTGCTCCAGAGGAAAAACATATATCCTTGCCTATCTCAGAATATAGACAGTGCTGGTTGGGAAAGGAGTCCAGAACGACAAAAGGGGTGTCATTTGCAAACTTACTAAATAGACTGAGGAAGGGGGTTTTGGAATGCGTCTCGTTATGAAACAATTTGAGAACTAAGAAAGATGGGTGTGACCTCTTGGCACCACTTTGCCACTGGCATGTGTTCCACGTTAGTCCAAGTGTTTTGTTTATCACTTTTGCCACATTCATCATTATCTCATGGAATGATCAAGAACGCAAAGAAAGGACGTTACTCAGAAAAATACAATTGAAGTGGGAGGAATGGAGGGAGTGAGAAGAATTAATTTTCATCTTTCTATCTTCACACTATTCCATTTGTAAATATTGAAGCAACATTTGAAATTCCTATTGATAAAATGTAGACGTGCAACCCACACTAATTTGCCATGTAATTGAAATACGCTACAACATTGTCTTATCATTATTATAATCCAAAAATCATGTTGTCTTTTACAGATAGTGAACAGATTGCCATCTTTGGATTTGTGTGACACCGCTTAAGGGAGTAATATGCCTAATCCACATATCACATTAATCATGGCTTGATGCGCTCAGATCATCAAGCTATATCAGACAGACTCACACCTTTTTCCTTCAGATTCTTTGCTAAAAATCCACTGATATGAATGCTTGGCCATGGATTATTGGCCGGCAAAATCTTTTTTGTCAACCTGCTTACAGTTTTTTTTCCCCCCAAGATGCTAATATTTTCAGAGGATATTTCCAAATATTTCCTGAGACGCTTAAAATTTCAGCATTGATTTCCTCCCCCCCACCCCCCCCCCCCACCAACCCCGACTGCATTCAACAACAGGTGGGTGGCGAGGGATGCAATGACTTATTTTCAGTGTGGTATAGCTGACATGAACTCCCTGCTCAAGAATATGATGAGCTGAGCGGAAGTTTACAGAAAAGAGGTTAGGTTATAAAATAGAGAATTATATTGCATTACACAATTGAGTTAATTTTTTTAAATTTTGGTGGTTGAATTTTAAGATACTCGACACATTGAATCATACCATAGTAACTGGTGTCAACCCATCTGGACCATGGCTGTACTGACACTCTACATGAACCTTTTCCCTTCCTTTCCTCATCCAGCTCTCACTGAAATTGCATTTCTTCATCTTGTATATCTCCAAATTACTTTTAAATTTTTGTTGTTGTCTGCTTCAGCTAATGCATTAACAACCATCTCCATAAACTAACCATTTTCTGTTTTAAGTAGTTTCTCATTGTTTCCTCATAGGATTGATTAATGAATGTCGTGAAAAGGAGTTTTATGCGGTATAGGGACCGTCGGATGTACATACTGCATTTTGTAAAGTATAGACTGTCTACTTTTTAAAACCAATTTCGAATGTTAAATTTTGCATCATATGTGCATTGTTCAAGGCATCAGGAGTTCTGATGGGCAAGCGGGCGGCCGGCACTGGGTGGTAAGTCCACGTTTGAGGCATTGGAAGCTCTACTGGGTGGGTGGCTGGGGCAAAAAAAAAGTGGTTCGTTCGACTCTTATACGTGATCTATGGAAAATACTACATATTGGGGCCAAAAATAGGAGGCGTCGACTTTTACACAGTATCAACATTTACACTAATAGTTATGGTAGTATAGTTGGCCCAATGGAGTGCAGTGTAATTTGTTACAATAAAGAGTAGCATTTTGCAGGAGGTTCCCCAAAGTAATGAGTCATTATTAAATGTGTTAATATTTGAGGTGTACACCTGTGAACAGGATACATTCCTCATGAGTTTATAGTTGTACACATACAATAAATACATGTCTCTCTCTTTGGCTTGGCTTCGCGGACGAAGATTTATGGAGGGGGTAAAAGGCTCGTTTGTGGCTGACAAGTCCGATGCGGGACAGGCAGACACGGTTGCAAATGCACAAAAACATGCCTATTTGCTGCAGCAAGATAGAGACATTTGTAAAACAAATACTGAAATAGAATACATTAAATTTCTGCAGTATCTAGAACGCAAAGAAAGATTGAGTAGACTGGGTCTTTATTCATTGGCATGTAGGAGGTTGAGGGAGGTATATAAAATTATGAGGGAAATAGAGTAGATGTGAATAGGCTCTTCCCCTTGAGGGTAGGTGAGATTGAATGAAGAGTCATGAGTTAAGGGTGAGGGGGCAAAAATTTGCAAGTAACATGAGAGGGGGCTTCTTCACTCAGAGAGTGGTGGCTGAGTGGAATGACCTTCCGGAAGAGGTGGTTGCAGCAAGGTCATTTTTGTCATTTCAGAGAAGGTTGGAGAAGTGCATGGATGTGAGGGGACTGGAGGGTTATGGAGGGTCCTCTACCGGCATCACCTACGGCTCCTAGAACGCTTCCACCAGCATTGTCTCCGCTCCATCCTCAACATTCATTGGAGCGACTTCATCACCAACATTGAAGTACTCGAGATGGCAGAGGCCAACAGCATCGAATCCACGCTGCTGAAGATCCAACTGCGCTTGGTAGGTCACGTCTCCAGAATGGAGGACCATCGCCTTCCCAAGATCGTGTTATATGGCGAGCTCTCCACTGGCCACCGAGACAGAGGTGCACCAATTGAAAAAGGCCCATCCACAGTACCTTTATCTGTAACTTCTGCTTGAAGGTAGCAGTGAGAAGATGGTGATAAGGGACATTTATGATGTTGGCTCCTTTATGACATCGACTCTGCCTTATTGAGGTGACACTTCACATAAATGTCTTCAATGGTCTGGAGTTCGATGCCTGTAATGAAACAGAAGCTACTAACGCAATCAAATGGTACTTGTCACTGGGAATGAAATTCCAAGCCATCAGGACTTTGATGAGTTTGTCACAAATCCTCAATGATAGTGTAACTGGTAGCTAAATAGACTGCAGAACAATGTAAAAGAATATCAGAGCACTTTTTATTAGATCCTGAATTGTAAAAGAAATTTAGATGTGGCTTAATCTTAACGGGTTAAGTTAAAATATTCAAGATGCTCTATGTCTGAATAAAGTAAATTCAAAATTTTCTAAACACTTAATAAATTAGGAAATATCCGTAGAAAAGGGAAAAGAATTTGTGCTTCTGATCAAAGAGTGTTTTGCAGCAATTTTGAGGTTTTTTTTTAATGACCTTAATTTTCCAAAAACAGTTTTCTCATGTGTTCAAGAAATGAGATCAAGTTAAGTCTCAACACTTAATGGCCGTGTACACAAATTTACTGTGGAAAGAATGGAAGTCAGGTCATTGATCTTTTGCTAGTTTTGAAATAACAAAACTTTGTCAGGCACTTTTTCTTCCAGTCAGCATGTGAAACTTTTAACCTCGATTGTGACAGAAGCTTGGGATTCATTGAATAGCTGATAGCATTTCAGTCAGAAACTGGGATATATCTCGGTTTTAAATCTTTCAAAGGATGACTCGATATTAAGAAAACGAAATAAATTTAACAATGTGGACTAAAGATTAGTCTGTAACAGGGAAAAGTAGACAGAAAGCAGCTTCTAAATCTATTAACAATCATTGGATAACGTTTGCCTCCTGAACCTTTCAGGTACTGGTACAATAAAGCAATTATAATTCAGCAAAAGTGCATGCTCTTAAGGTATAAAAGCTTGGGACAAAGCATTGTCACTGGAGTTTTTCTTTTTTTAAACTTAAAAGTGATAAATATGAGAGAGAAATAAAGCATCTAATCTCTGGAAGGATATTTGCTTGGAATCAATACAAAACTGAAAGAAATGCCACCCTGTAAAAGAAGCACATTCCAAGAGCAGCAATGAAAGGAACCTATAAACTCTAGCTTTTCCCTCACTAAACATTTCCAACTTGCGGCAGCTTGATTGTTCTGAGCTGGACTTGGTTTTTCTTATGCTTGGAAAGTATTAAGTTCAGTGGGTTCAGAGAGAGACAAGTCTGGACACAAGTGTTATTGAATACATGGGTGACAAACAGGGGAAGATGTCAATTGATATTTAATTACTCTATTACTAAATAACTATTTAGACATTCAGATTGGACCCAGGTTGGACTCTGATACCAGTGGCGACCTATCTTCTATATGTTCCTGCACGTGTACACACTTCACAGACAGGGACTTTCAACACACTCCCAATTCCCTGTACCAATAGGGGGTGCACACTCTGCAACTCATGATCTACCACATACTAAGTGTAATGCCAACCTTACCCACAATACCTCCAGCGATGTCCACATTAGCGACCTGGTGTGGAGCGATGTCTGGGACTTGGACCAAGAGGCAGAGAGAAAGAAATGTGGTATACATTTATAGTGTCTGGACAATGATAACACTGAGTCATTTAAATGAGCCAGTGGTAAGGTGTACACTTATGGGTGGCCAGAGTCCAACCTTAATTGGCAGGTGATGCAACTTCCGAATAAGTTTCAGACAGAGAGCTCATGTGACCCTCCGTAATCTACAATATTCCAGACAGGCAGGGAGGCTATGTGTTCCTCCACAATCCACATATAGCAGCTGTGAACCTGGATTAGTGAGAACTTTATTCAGGGAAGTTGTTGAGAAGGATGAAAGAGTTAAAAGAATAGTTTCTTCCAAAATTCTGCGAATTCTATAATGATCTCTATTGATTGAACCAAAGGATTCTTACACAAGTAGTAGAAAAGTAAACCAGAGTCTAATATTACCAAAGTGCTTTGAAAATAACAATGCAATTGAGCAAACTCATTGATCATCTTTTTCAAGGTTGGAACTCAGAATAGATGAGGATGAACATGGAACAAGATGGCACAGTATGGGACCTTCAGCCCAAAATATTTCTCCAACCTATTTAAAGCAGACTCCACATTAATCTAACACTTAACTATATAACCATTTACAGCACAGAAACAGGCCAGTTTGGCCCTACTAGTCCATGCCAAACATTATCTCCCATCTAGTCCCACTGACCTGCATTTGGCTCATAACTCTCCACACCTCTCCCATCCATATACTTATCCAATGTTTCCTTAAATATTAATATTGATCTCATGTCCATCACCTCTGCTGGAAGGTCATTCCATACCCCCACCACCTGCTGCATGAAGAAATTCCTCCTCATGTTTCCTTTAAACTTTTCCCCTTTTACTCTCAATCATGACATCTTGTTTGAATCTCTCCCATTCTCAATTGAAAAAGGCCCATCCACAGTACCTTTATCTTTTCCCCTTATCATTTTTAATGCCTCTATCAAATCACTGTTCAATCTTCTACGCTTCAGGGAATAAAGACCCAGCCTGCTCAACCTTTCCCTGTAACTCAAACCCTGAAACCTTGGCAACATTCTCATAAACCTCCTCTGCACTTTCTCTATACTGTTTATATCCTTCCTGTAATCCGGTGACCAAAATTGCACACAGTATTCCAAATTTGGCCTCAGCAATGCCTTATACAATGTCAACATAACATCCCAACTGCTGTGTTCTATACTCTGATTTATGAAGGCCAATACACTAAATGCCTTCTTCATCACCCTATCGGCATGTGATTCAACTTCCATGGAATTATGTACCATGACTCCTAAATCCCTTTGTCCCATGGCACTCCTCAATTGTCTACCATTTAACGTGTATGACCTATTTTGATCAATCCTACCAAAATGTAACACCTCATATTTACCAGTATTAAACTCCATCTGCCATCTTTCAACCCACTCTTCTAACTGTCCTATATCACCCTGTAAATTTTGATAATCTTCCTCGCTGTCCATCATAGCCCATAAGCCTCCATTGTTCTTGCATCAATGTGTCTATCTACGGCAGCCATTCTCAACCTATTTTTGGTTCTGGCCCTCTGAGCAAAGTTTATGGGTCCCCTTCCCTGTGAAGCAGTCAAGTTTAGAAGCTTTTTTTCTGAACTTCTACTGACGACATAAGAAAAAACATTAAAAATAGTTTGTTTTCAGTCCATGGCCCATTTGGATGTGCTGTAGCCCCAGAGGGCATGGGGTGGGGGAGGGTGGGGGGAAGAGGGCATATGGCCCCTGTTAAGAATCGCTGATCTAAGGGTCTTTTAAATTGCTCTTTTGCTCCAGTCTCCACTGCCGCTCCAGGTAATGCATTCCAGCCACCCACCACTATCTGTGTATTTAAAAAAAATAAACCTCTGATCTCTCCCTTAAAGTTTTCTCCACTCACTTTAAACTAATGATCTCTGGTATTGGCCACCCTAGGAAATAGGTGCTGTTGTCCACCCTATGCCTCTCAAAATTTTATACGCCCCTATTGTTGCCTCTCATCTTCTGTCTCGCCAAAGAGAAAAGCCCAAGCCTTTCCATAGAAGACATTTTATTCTAAACCATGTAGCATCCTGGTAATTCTCCTCTGCACCCTCTCTAAAGCTTGTACATCCTTCCGATAATGAGGTAACCAGAACTGAACCCCTGTTATCAGGAATTCAAGCAACCGGCAGCCAGAAGCAACCAGCAAAAAAAATCATGGAAAATGAATAGGTAAAAAAATACAGAAGTTTAAAATTGTTGTGCATTGCTGTTAGTTCGACAATCCATGCAACGCTCAATCTCAAGCAACCTTGAAGATTCACTTATCCGGCGTCTACCCATCCTCGTTGGTGCTGGATACCAAGGGTTTTACTGTAGTACCTTTTGACTTTTGGATGGCTCTCAGTAATTTGATGCAAAAGAAATCAGTCTACAAAATTATAACATATGAAACTGGGGGTAGGTCATTGGCCTGGATAAAGGATTTGTGAACGGACAACAAAAGCAGTGGAATCAAACGTCATTTTCAGATGCAAAGGCTGTGAGGTGTCAAAGGCATGTGTGATCATTGCTATTTTGTAGCTGTTGAATGACTTTGGAAAGGAACAAGTGTAGCATGTTCAAGTTTGCTGGCAATGGAGACATATGTGGCCACGTTTGGCTGGGAGTAGGATCCCCGAAAGGCTTCCAAGGGATGTGAATGGATGAGGATGGAGAAAATGGATTATAATTAGAAAAAATGTGAGATCATTGGGATCATGGTCAATGATATGAGATTGAGAAGCGTTGATATTCAGAGCAACCAGTTTGTCCTTGTCTGTGAATCATTAATATTATTTATTTATCTGCCTATCTAGCTAGATGTTTATTTATTGGTTTGAGTATTGGCAGTTTGTTTAGTTTTATATAACCGTATCTTTCTTCTTCTTTGGCTTGGCTTCGCGGACGAAGATTTATGGAGGGGGGGGGGGGGGTAAATGTCCACGTCAACTGCAGGCTCGTTTGTGGCTGACAAGTCCGATGCGGGACAGGCAGACACGGTTGCAGCGGAAAATTGGTTGGTTGGGGTTGGGTGTTGGGTTTTTCCTCCTTTGCCTTTTGTCAGTGAGGTATAACCGTATAACAACATAGAAATAGGTCAAATTGGCCCTTCTAGTCCATGCCAAACACTTTCTCCCACCTAACCCCACTGACCTACAGTCAACCCATAACCCTCCACTCCTTTCTCATCCATATACATTTCCAACTTCTCCTCAAATGCTGACATCGAGCCTGCTTCTGCCACTTCGTCTGGAAGCTTGTTCCACACACCCACCACTCTCTGAGTAAAGACGTCCCCCCTCATGTTTCCTCTAAACTTTTGCCCCCTAACTCTCATCTCATGTCCTCTCATTTGCAACTCTTCCCTTTTTTTTAAAGGAAAAAGTCTCTCTCTGTCAACTCTATCAATACCCCTAATAATTTTAAATACCTCAATCAAATCCCTCTCAACCTTCGCTCCAAGGAATAAATATCTAACTTATTTAACCTTTCCCCATAATTTAGACTGTGTAACCCTGGGAAAATTCTAGTAAATCTTTTCTGCACTCTCTCCGAATTGTTGATATCTTTCCAATATTTTGGTGACCAAAATTGCACAGAGTACTCCAGGTTTGGCCTCACCGATGCCTTGTTCAATTTTAACATAACTTCCCTGCTCCTATACTTAATGCTCTGATTTATAAAGATTCTGATTTATACCAGAAGTTTTCTTCACCACCCTATCCACATGTGACTTCATCTTCAGGGAACTGTGTACCATTATTCCTAGATCCCTCTGTTCTACTGCACACTTCAATGCCCCACCATTCACCATGTATGTCCTATTTTGATTAGCCCTACCAAAATGTAACACTTCACATTCACCTGCATAAAACTCCATCTCCCATCTTTCAGCCCACCCTTCTAACTGGCCTAAATCCCTCTGCAAACTTTGAAACCCTTCCTCACTATCCACTGTTCCACCTAGCTTAGTATCATCTGCTTACTTACTAATCCAATTTACCACCTTATCATCCAGATCATTAATGTATATGACAAACAGTAATGGACCCAATACTGAACCCTGAGTCACACCACTAGTCACCGGCTTCCAATCTGACAAACAGTTATCTACTACAACTCTCTGGCATCTCACATTCAACCATTGCTGAATTCATTTTACAACTTCAATGTTAATACCTAATGATTGAACCTTCCTAACTAACCTTCCCTGAGGAAACTTATCAAAGGCCTTACGTCCATGGATACAACATCCACGACCTTACCCTTATCAACTTTCCTAGTAACCTCCTCAAAAAATTCAATAAAGTTTGTCAAACGTGACCTTCCCCTCACAAATCCATGTTGACAGTTCCTAATCAAACCCTGCCTATCCAAATATTTATTTTTATTATCTCTAAGAATACTTTCCATTAACTTATCCACCACTGATGTCAAACTCATAGGCCTATAATTACTAGCTTTACTCCTAGCACCTCTTTTAAACAATGGAACTACATGAGCCACCCTCCAATCCTCCGACACCATTCCCATTACTAATGACATTTTAAATATCTCCATCAAAGCCCCAACTATTACTAGACTAACCTCCCTTAAGGTGCTTTGTGTTTATTATTATTGATATCTTATAGATTATTTTAAAATAATTTATTCATTATTATTTAGATGGGAAGTAAATTCCAAATTCTGAGGTGCAAAGGGACTTGGGAGTCCTCATGCAGGATACCCTAAAGATTAACTTCCAGGTTGAGTCGGTGGTGAAGAAGGCGAATGTAATGTTGGCGTTCATTTCTAGAGGAATAGCATGCAAGAGCAGGGATGTAATATTGAAACTCTATAAAGATCTCACTTGGTGTAATTTTGGGCATCTTATTGGAGAAAATATGTGCTGGCATTGGAGAGGGTTTAGAGAAGATTTACTAGAATGACACCAGGAATGAAAGGGCTGGCGTATGAGGAACAATGATCACTCTTTGACTGTACTCGTTGGAGTACAGAGAATGAGGCAGGTCCCCGTAGAGGCATTTTGAATGCTGTAAGTCCTGGACAGAGTAGATGTGGCAAGGATGATGGGGAATTCTAGGGCATGACTTCAGGATAAAAGGGCATCAATTTAAAACAGTGACACAGAAAAAAAATCTTTAGTTAGAGGGTCGTGAGTCTGTGGAAATTGTTGCTACAGGCAGCTGTGGAAGTGAGGTAATTGGGTATATTAGCAGGTATTTGATTAATCAGGAGTATCAAGGGTTTACGGGGAGAAGGCCGGGTAGTGGGGCTGAATGGGAGGATGGATCAGCTCATGATTAGAATGGGGGAGCAGACTCAATGGGACAATGGACCTACTTCTACTTCTATACCTTCTAATATTGAGTGCTGGCCTCTATTATAAAATAATTTAAATACAAGAGTAAAGATATCCTTTCGTGATTTATACAAGGCCGTGATGAGATTGCATGTATGATATTGTGAACAGGTCCTGTATCCCTGATTCTGGAAGGTATGCAACCAACTGTTGCATTACGGAAATTTACTCGTACATAATTCACAAATATTTGAAATACAGAATATGATTCACTTAATATGAAAAAAGTAAATAAATTAAGTTATTCCTTTCAACTCTTGACACAGGTTCCGATGATGTAGTTCCATGTAACAAAAAAAATTGCAATATGAACTCTACCTTTCCACTAATGTCCTGAAATGTAACAAAGATTTTGCCAGTATATGTAATAGAGTGCATCAAAGGCTCAGCAAGCTTTCCTGTGATTAACATCTCCCATGTAAAGAGAGGTTAAGCTTATTGGGCCTTGAGGCACAGTAAGAGAGGCTGAGTCACTGATCTACAAGCTTTTATTCACAATGGACAAGAACCTCGTCCTGTGGCTTGATCCAGACTTTTTGGGGGAAGGGTCAGGGTATTAGAGGCTTTATACAAGGTCAAAAGAGGAAGGGGCCACAGGTACAGTCACAAGACTGGGCTGAGCCAGGTAATCAGGAATACAATACAGTTCAGCAGTTCACCACCGGCCTCTACACTTTAAAGATTAGAAACGTGAGATATGATCTCATTGAAATAAAATTTTGATTAGGATTGATAGGGTGGATGAAGGGATGGTGGTTCACTGGTGGGATATTGCAGTCACAAAATATGGGTTTGACCATTCAGGGCAGTGAGGAGAAGAAATTACTTCAGTTCGTGCATAGAGAATCTTTGAATTCTATGACTGAGAACTGTGGAGATCAAAAACTGAGCACGTTCATGATGGAAATTATTAGATTTTTGAATAGTAAAGGGATTGGGGGTTAACTGTTGTTAATACACAAAATAATACTGTGATAGCACTGGACAACATTTCTTTAAAAAGGTTTGCTTCCTGAAAATAAAATTGGGGGCTATGATAGAAATCTTCAAGCTGAACGCAAAGATATTTCAGATATGCTGTATTACGTTGGCAGTTGGAGAATCATTAAATTCGCTTTCATTACGTTTAGCATGTTTAATCGCATAATAATGCTGACACATTGTGTAGTTCAACTGACCAAAAAAATGTTTTGTCACTGATTTTCATTTGTGCGCAGCATCGGATGTCTCTTGTGTTGGTGTCCAACAATAATCGGCCAGCATTGATGGATTTCAGTTGGCCTGATCCTGCTTTTCTATGGTTGCAATGTCCTGGTGAAACCTTTCGCCATGTTCATCACTGACTGCACCAAGATCAGCAGGGAAGAGGTCCAAGTGCGAGTGCAGAAAGTGAATTTTCAATGACATGTTGCATATCATGGTTTTGAATGGTTGAAGCATGTTGTCAATCAGCTGGATGTAGTTTGGTGCTCTGTAGTTGCCAAGAAAATACTCAACAACATTTTCATAGCATCTGTGCTGAATGGATGCCCAAGCATGCTTGGACTGACCAAAGCAACCTGCTTTGTGGGCAACATACTAGTAGACTTAAAATGTGACAGGAAATTACAAAAATTTTTAAAAATTAAGGTGATTTTCATGATCAACAACCAAAAATCAATAAAATACACCCAAAAGTGTTCATGAAGAAAAATATTCATTGTCCAGTGTAATAGATGCACCATGACCTTAGTGAGTGACCATGACCTTAGTGAGTGAGCAGGTTTAGGGGTCGAATGGCCTTCTGCTCCTATTTCTGATGTTTTTATGTAAACAAGCTTGCCCCTTGCAGCATGGACGTAGTTTTCCATCCAGCTTTAGTGCCTTTTTACCCCCTCCATAAATCTTCGTCCGCGAAGCCAAGCCAAAGAAGAAAGAAAAGAAGATAGTGACTTTTATGGGTAACACACGTGTCCTTGAGCTGGAATAATTCAGAGCCCCATGACTGACACTAAATTTCAGTTGGGCAGTCCAATAATGTGGTGGGGCATGTTTCATTGTCAAAAATGCTGTTAGACACGAGTGATCTGGAGGCAGCATTCAGAAGAGAGGTGGATTTCTCCCTGTTGCCCTGGAGAGCGATGTAACCATCCAAAACAATTGTCATTGATGTTCTGTATGCTCTTATCATTTTTGCTTTGTCCATATTGGCTATCATTTAACTGGCACCACATCAATGCACATCGCCACACCACTTCAGAGTTGGCGGAATGTTTTTAGAACATTTTGACATCATGACAGACAGCACATAAATGCAATTCTTTCTTTTTATAATAAATTCCTTTTGAGGTGTTTGCTCCCTGCCACTAATGCCAGGAAAATGAAGACTCACACCAGCAGTGTGCTTTAATGTGGCTAATCTCTAAGTGCCTGTTGTTTAAGCCTCTAGAAGAATCATTGAATGACTTAAAATATACGGCTGATTTAAATTAGAATATTGAATCACTTAATTATAGAGAACGAAAAGACATTATTGCCAAGCAGAGGTATTGGATTTACAGTCGAGCACCTCTGCAGTTTAAAGAGTTGGTTGTCAGGTGATGCAGGCAGCTTCTCTCAATTACTCAATATAAAATCTGCACAGCCTTCTTTATCAATGACCACCAGCTTCTGCAAGCATCTCGGTATTTTTTTTTCTTCAAATAGATTTTCATTTCTTGCTTGCTGTGAACTTCTCTGGGAATATTAATTATCATGAGATGAGATTTTCTGTCAAGAGGGCTAAGAGGCCTGAAAGGGACGCCGTCCTGTCCATCATGTCCAATTAGACATTTCCAGAAATTCTATGGATGCAAATGAAAGTTGGGCTCCACCCCTCTTCTGATGGTGAGCCAGATGAGAGCTCTGTTGACACGTGAATTACAAATTCACCTTGCGCATCTGATACAGATCAATAGTTAATTTAATGCAGATTGGGCTTTACATTTAAATACCATGCAATAAAACAAAAATTATCATTTAAACTCTGCCACAATTAACCTTGGGCCAAGATGTATCTTCCACAGTGTGTGCAGAATGGTGTTCGCATATCAGTAAAGAGAAAATAGCAGGATTTTAAAAAAAAACATAAAAATGGAATCATTAATTCACTTGTTGTGGATAATGAGTGACCAAGAAGATTATCAAGGGCTGAGAGGTAGATGTGGAGAGCAGAGGGGTGGACCTGGATAGATCAGGGTATCTGCCTAGGTCCTCTTGGTTGTTGGCCTGTGCCCCATCTTTCTTCCTTCCTCCCCTCACCAATTTACTTAGATGCCTGTCTGCTTTTTACTCATACCTTGACAAAGGGCTCAGGTCCGAAGTGTTGGTTATTATTTCTTTGGGCGCTGCGGGTCCTGCTGAGTGTCTCCAGCACTTTTGTGCAGGAACTAACAGGACCGGAGTCTTTTTAATCAGTCGAGCAATATTTTTCAATCCTTAATTTTGTAGGCTTTGTGAAAACCCGTCCCTGGTGTTGTCTCATCAATCCTTGATCAAATTCGATAACGATGACTAGAGGTTAAAGTCAACACAAATTTAAATTTTATAAGGGCCCCCAAGGCCTCCTGGTGTGCATTATGCAGCTTGCAAAGACAAACAACATGTACATTTGTGCCCCATGGGGCTAACCAAGGAAAGGAAAAATAAATAAGTCACCAGTCAATATGCAAAATTCTAGTACAAAGAGGAGCAGTTAATGGATCAAGGAGACTCGGATGCTTTTTTTACCCACTATATACTTGAAAGAGATGAAAACTGCTGGATGAGATATAAATACCACCCCTTTCAGAATATAGCCAGGATGGAAGGGGCAAAGTGAAAGGAAGGAAGGAAGAAGCAGGAGACGGCAAAGATCTGAAATTGCAGTGGCTAGTATTCAGTCCTTCCTCCAGCTTATTAACACCATGTCAAAACTATCTGTCTTATGTGAGGGTGGAGCGCACAAAATTCTTTGGTGTGCTAATAAAGGACAACTTATCCTGAACACACAACCCCTCCTTAGTCATCAGGAAGGAGCAGCAGAGCCTACACTTCCTAAGGAGGTTGAGGAAGGCAAGGTTACCAGCCCCCACCCCTCCCCCCATCTTGACAATATTTTACAGTAGCACAATTGCAAGTGTCTTGTTTGCCCTGCATTATTGTGTGGTGTGATCGCTGGAAAGCATCAGACCATAGTCAATACAGAGGTTCATCAAAATGACCGAGAAGATCAGTGGCGTCTCCCTTTCCACTATTGATAACATTTACTGGAAGCTTTGCTTAAATAGGGCTCAAAGAAACATTGAGGACCCTTTCCATCTCCAATGCTCCCATTATAATCTTCTCTACGTCGGAGAGACTGGGCGCTGATTGGGAGATCACTTTACTGAGCACTTTCGTTCCATCCAGAGCAGTGACAGAATCCTCTAAGTAGGCAACCATTTTATTTCTGTGTCACACCCTCATGTCTTTACATGTCCTTATGTACTATCCCAACAAGGCCATCCGCAACTTGGAGGAACAACACGCCATTTTCCATCTGGGCACTCTCCAGCCAGATGGCCTTAACATTGACTTTTCTGGTTTCTACTAACCTGCTCTCCTCTCCTCCCCACCCCACCCCCCCCCCCCACACTTCCCTCTCCCCTTCCCAGTTCTCCTCCCCCTTCCCTCTCTATTCACCTAGACATTCCTCCTTCCCTTGCTTACTGATGTTGCCTCCCTCCCTTCTCCACCTATCACCTCCAGCCTTTGCAACCATGCCTCCCCCCTACTCTTTTGTTCTGATGCCTGCCAACATTTTCCCATATCTTAATGAAGGGCTCAAACCCGAAACATCGCTTATGCACATTATACCTTTGCTACATACACTGTTTGACCTGCTGAATTTCTCCAGCACTGTATTTTTATGCCCTCCATGTCCCTCCCATCCATGTGCTGTCCAAATTTGAAAAAAATATCAAATTGACCCCATATTTACTTCAGCTGGCAGCTCGTTCCACTCTCCCACCCCTCTCTGTGTGAAGTTTCCCCTCAGGTTCCCTTTAAACATCTCCCCTTTCACACTTAACCCATCCCCCTCAGTTTGTATCTCACCCAAGCTCAGTGGAAAAGTCATGCTTGCATTTACTCTCCCTCGTCATAATTTTGAAATGTTTCTTTTGCATTAAAGATGGAAACGGGAATGCCGAATATGTATTTATGCTCTTTTCCTTTGGAGAGTCAGTCATGAGCTTTCTTGTTTAAGTGGTGCTATTTGAGGTGCAACCACTCCAGAGATAAGCGATTGAAGTTGGTTGTTCAGCATTGCCTGGTCACTTTATCTTTTCACCCTGAGGTTTTCCATTGGATGAGTCTTCCTTTTATAGAAATTACTCTTACTTCCTTAAGAACTGACTCTGCTACAATGCAGGATCATCCAGACTTTCAGAATTTTGCAAAAAAAAAAGAATTCTGCTGCAGGATTTTGCCCACTGGTTAAAAAGCTGAAAATGCAGCAAATACCATGCAGGTCAGGCAAAATATGTAAAACTCAGAAGTCTGCAGACGCTATGATTGTAGTAAAAGCACACAGGAAATAATGGAGGAACTCAGCTGGTCTCACAGCAACCATGGGAGGTAAGGATGTTTCGGGCCTGAACTTTTCTTCAAGGTGTAAGCAAAAGGAAGGCAGGCAACTGAATAAAGAGTGGAGAGAGAAAGGGAGAAGAATGGGCGGGGTGGGGGATGTGTCCAGACCAACAAACAAAAGATGTTAATTGGTTATGATAAGAGATAATGGGGGAAGGGATATCCCAGTGGCCACCTATTTCAATTCCTTGTTAACGTTGCTGAGTCCACCTGCAAATTGGAGGAACAACACCTCATCTTCTATCCGGGGCACCCTCCAATCGAATGGCGTTAATATTGACCTCCAGTTTCTGAAAAAACCCCGCTCTCGTCTTCCCCATCTCTGTCCCCTATCTCCTTTCCTCTATTTCCCTTTTCCCTCTGTCTCCTTTCACAGAGCCAATATCAATTCTCACTCTTCCTCTTATCATCTCCAATTGACACCTTTTATTTGTTGGTCTGGACTTCTCCCCCTGCCATTCTTTTCCTTTTCTCTCGCAGTTTCTAATCAGAGGCCTGCTTGTTATTTGTTCATACCTTGAAGAAGGGCTCAGGCTGGAAATATATCTTTACCTCCTATGGACGCTGAGAAACTGGTTGAGTTCCTCCAGTGTGTTTTTACAGGCAAAATCTGCAGAGAGAGAAACTCCCTTAAGAAATAAGGGGCCATTGCCTCACTGTTTCTGCCCAACAGATGTTGCCTGATCATTCACTTGGTTTTTGCACTAATCTCTCTATATTTAAATGCTTTTACATTTGGGCGGATTATGACTATACAGTTTAGCACTGCCTCATGGTGAACAGTGCAGTCACAAAAAAAGTCTGAGTGATATCACATGGAATAAGGTCCTATATTTTTCCCCGATACTGATAATGAATTTATTTTCAGTAGTGGACAAGCTTAAGTTGCAAGAGGCAAACATCTCCATTGATATGTCACAGTATACTCATGTCAATGCAATAGCCAAGAAAGTGCATCAGTGCATCTTCTTCCTCTTCAGAGGCAAGAGGAAACATTGCATCGCTCCAGCATCCCTACATCCTGGTGGATAATTGAAAGCACCCTATCAGGGAGCATCACTGCTTGGTACGGGAACTGCTCCGCCCCAAGAAACTCCAGAGGGTTGGGAATGTGGCTCAGGCTATCACATTCCCTCCATTGACTCTATCCACAACTCCAGTAGCCTTGGAAAAGCAGTCAAAATAGTAAAAGACTCATTCCACCCTGGCCAAATTCTCGTCACCCTCTTCCAGTCAGGAAGAACATTCACGAGTATGAGAACATCCACCACTAGATTCAATGACGGATCCTTTCCATTATCAAACTCAAAATTGTAAAATTATGTTGGCTTTGCTCTTTTCCAACAAATCTCTATCTGTCTCTCTCTTTCTGTTTTGCTCTCTCTCGCAACTTCATTTTTGTACTGCCTCACTCCGTGTCTTGTGCCTGAGATGTCTAACTTGCAAAACAACTTCTATCACTGCATTTCTATACATGTGACAATAAACAAACTTCTGCCTGCCTGCTGACCATTTCTACCCCTGGATGCTGTGAGTTCCTCCAGGAGTACATTGATAGTCATCCTTTCATGCTGTCCACTCTGAATAATTTCAGAGTTGGAGATGAAAATAGAGAAAAAAAAATTGATGCTGAAAATATGATTCAAAGAAACAAAATACTAGGATGATTAAGTGCTGGAAAAGAGAAAGGTCTGGAACCCTTCATCAAATCAGTCTGACAATTCAGACCTGAAATATTAACTCTTGCTCTTTTAACAGAAGCTGCCCAGCCTGTTGAGTATTTCCAACATTTTGTGTTTTTCTAATTTTGGAGAATTCATGTTTATTGTCAACTGATTGTACAAATATTATCCAACGGAAACAGCGTTCTCCTGTTCTTGGAGCCAACAAAAAAGCAAACACACGACCAGACATAACATACATACAGGCAAGCAATACGTATGCAGGACAAGTATTTCATCTGTACAAATAAATAAATAAATATGGTTTCATGAATATGAGAGTCTTGGATAGTGATTGTGAGCAGTTCCCTTGGTCGTTCAGCATTCTCTCTGCCTGTGGGAAGAAGCTGCCCTCAGCCTGGTGGCACTGGCTCTGATACCCCTGTATCTCTTCCCCGACAGGAGCAGCTGAAAGATGCCGTGTGCAGGGGGGAAGGGAGTCCTCAGTGATTTTGCGCGCTCTCATCAGACGATGATCCCGGTAGATCACATCGATGGTGGCGGAGGAAGGACTTCAGTGATACACTTGGTCACACTTATGGTGCTGTGGATTGACCTCTGATCCATTTCTCAGTGGCAACCACACCGCACTGTGATGCAGCTGGCCAAGACACTCTCGATAGGACTCCTATAGAAGGTTGACATAATGGTGACAAGTAGCCTTGCCCGAATTCCTTTTAAAAAGAGCAGTACAATTGCATGATAACTCCAGGATCTAGAAATTCACCTTGGACTATAGCATAAATTATGCTGTACAGTCAAAACTGTACAGCCAATACTCTGTTTCTAAAGGTCCATTAATTAAATACATGAAAACAAAATTTTACAAATAGAACAAACTGCCTAAATATTTTATATTCACTAACTCATTGAGTAATGACAGTAATAAATGCATAACAACGTGGATGTTGAAAGCATGAGATGGTGGAGTTGCTTCCTGTAGATTTCAGAAGTATCTTTGCTATATTTCAACCAACATGCTAATAATTGAATCTGACATTACTAGTGTACAATAATGTGAAGGAATAGATAATATCCACAACCAGTCATAAACGATCAGTATGAAGGAATTTTTTTTATATCAAGCAAAGGAACTCAACATTCAAACATATGATAATTGTTCCTCCTGGGCTGGAGACAGTTTTGTTTACATGACATCAAAGGAGCTTACAAGTGGAGTCTCTCCTGAGATAAAGCATGTCTTGGCACATTGACTGCACCTCTGATGTTCTGTAACAGTCCTCATGAATTCTGCATCTGCAGTTAAGTAAGCGAAGTTGACAGCCATCATGCACTGAAAGGGCGGAAGAAAAATTGTGTCATCAATGGATGCAAAATGCAGTTCATGTTATTCTATTTTTCTAGCCGGGTAATTGTTAATTTGATACATGTGCTTCCAAAATGTGTGATTCCTTTTGCAAAGACAAATGCTGTGAAATGTGTTTAACAACGCAAAGACGACATGAGTTTTGGATAGAAACATTAAGTATTCCGACACCAATATTCAGAGAGTAATTCCAAGACACACAAATTCCAAAGGTAGTGGTGAGGCCACACCTGGAGTGTTGCGTGCAGTTCTGGTCTCCTTCCTTGAGGAAGGATATACTGGATTTGGAGGTGGTGCAGAGTAGATTCACCATGTTGATTCCAGAAATGAGGGAGTTAGACTATGAAGAGAGATTGTACTTGCTGGAATTTGAAAGAGGGGAGATGGGATCTTTCAGAAACGTATAAAATTAGGAAAGGCACAGAAAAGATAGAGGTAGGTAAATTGTTTCCATTGGTGGGTGAAACTAAGGGGCATAGCCTCAATATTAAGGGCAGTAGATTAAGGATGGAGATGAGGAGGGACTGCTTTTCCCAGAGGGTGGTGATGGATCTATGGAATGTGCTGCCCATTGAAGCAGTGGAGGCTACTCCAGTAAATATACTTAAGACAAGGTTGGATAGAGTTTTATATTGTAGGGGAATTAAGGGATGTGGGGGAAAGGCATGTAAGCAGAGATGAGCCTATCGTCAGATCAGCCATGATCATATTGACTGGCAGAGCAGACTCAATGGGCCAGATGGCCTACTTTTTATGTTCTTATTTACATCTTTGACACATTTTCTGGGTATTGAACACCAAGAAGATGAACAATTCCCAAATTGCCAGATCTTAGAAAAATCAAATTCATTATTTTTCATGGAGCCACCACGCCAAATCATTTGTAATGCCTATTTGAAGTACCTTGCTCATGATGGGTTAGCTATTAGCTTTAAAGACAGAATGATTTTTTTTAAGCATATCCCTTGTTGACTGGCAAGATTACAGAATAAAGATCAGCTGATTGAGCTACAGACACAGATTGGGTATCTTAATTTTACAAGCTATTCTCTCTCTGCTGCTATTTTAATGTTGGCACAATTGTTCTTATTTTGCTAATTTGGATTCTCTACCATTGTCTTGTTTTCAGTTAAGGTCATCCATTTTCCATGGTCACTTTTAACTTTTCTACTGAGATTACAATCCTGAGATCCATGCACAAAAGATCTCCTTCCGAAATTGTACACAAGACACTTGCACCATTTGCCCCTTTGTCTTGGACTTAAAAAAACTTCAGCAGTACACAAAACCACTGAAGAAACTCACCCAGCAGGTCACACAGCACCACGGGAAACAAGAGGGAGACAACAGTTTCCGGCCTTAGCCCTTCATCAGGAATGTCAAAAATCAGACGGACACAAAGGGGTGGGATGGAGGAGGAGGATGAAGAGCACAGACTTTCCAAAAGGAAACTTGCTTAAGAAGTTCCGTGTCAGGTCCACATCCTGAGGCTGACACGGTTAGCGTAGTGGTTAGTGCAACACCTTTGCAGCGCCAGCGATCGGGACTTGGATTCGAATCCTGCACTGCCTGCAAGGAGTTTGCACATTCTCCCGTATCTATGTGGGCTTTCCCCGGATGCTCCGGTTTCCTTCCACCATTTGAAACATACCAAGGATTCAGCTTAATTGGGTGCAAATTGGCTGGCATAAACATGCGCCAACTGTATATCAACAAAGCTATGAATTACAAACTCCATTCTAATGATCAGAATTTGCAAGCTGTGCTCTTTATCAGGATCATGAACAGAGCCATATCAACTTTACCTCCATTCAAATGAGACTCCCATTTTGATCGCATCTCTTCCCATTTTCCAGCCTAAACAGTCCTGGATGGAAATCATGAGAAATGACATCTAAATCCTCATGCAAAACCCCAGTATTTAAGGGGAGATAGCAAGCACATAGGAGGAAGGAGTTGAGTGACACTGCAGATATTATCTAATGGACATTATTTAACATTTTTCCCTCCCCTCATCCAGTTTGTTTGAGAGGTATCAATTTGATAGTTGAGTGGAGGATGCCTGACTCTTCTGCATCCATATAAGGGAGAAAATTGCATTTCCATAAGATAAAAATCAAGCCTGTTAGTTTTGTTGAGCAAAAGAATGGTTGTTAAATTTTTCTAAAAACTCCCATTTCCCTTGGTGAACATCTCAAAAGAATATTGAGTGCCAAGTGCTAAGGTTGTTGTAGCACATGTCGAGATAATTTGATGTATTGAGTTTTTCGTAACCCTTAACAGGGAAATCAAGTCAATCCCATCCTTCATTTCTCAAAATCTTGCATTTGTCTTATAACTTCCAAATATTTAACCAATTCCCCTTTGAAGGCCACGATCGTGACCGCATCTGCCATACTTTCAGGCAGCATAGATGGGTCATATAATTGCTGACTCAAAACACCGGTGATGAAGCTCCTGACCTTGGATGATGTCTGCATGAAGTTTGCATGTTCCCCCTGTGTCTGCATGGCTTCTTCTGAGTATTTGGGTTACCTCTCACATATCAAAGATTGGTAGGTTGACTGGCCAAGGCTGCCCCTAATTTGCAGGTGAGTCTGGGGGATGTTGATGAGAAGGTTTAAAAAAAATGGGATTAATGTAGGATTTGTGTAAATGGGGGAATTAATGTTGGTGTGGACTAGGTGGGCAATTTGTAGCAATCGTAGGAGAAATAAAACAGACAATTGCCTATATGTCAGCTAAATGCAAAGTACTGGTAATCTGAAATAAATGTGTTGGAAATTCCAAGAAGTCAGGCAGCATCTGTGGAGAGAAAAGCAATTACAATTCCAGAAAGATAATTAGCCAGAAACAATCCCTCTAATTCTTTTTCAAGATGCACTGAATATGTCCTGAATACTTGACATACAGTATTTGACACCTCATTTTTTCCAGAGGAATTATTTTGCAATACATAATATGAATCCAAATAAATATTTTCTTTTTAATTATTTCTTTCTACTAATTGTGAAATGCTAACCCAACTGGGCTCCATGCTAAAAGGACCTCAGAATGAATTATATGATTTTTTGATGCCAGATTAAAATCCTGAATTTATCTTTATTTGTCTAACTCCAGATAACAGTGAGAAATCTCCAAACTTGGTGACACCTTGGCACACTATAGTTGCAGGTACTGGTACTGGTATCTTGAACAGACAAGGAATTGCTGAAGCAACTCAGCAGGTCAGGCAACATCCATTGGTAGAAATGATCTGTCAACACTTTGAGTCTGAACCCAAAGTGGGATCCGGATGTGACAGGACAGAAGGTATGAGTGCTGGAGACACAGGTAGAGGAAGAAGCATGAGGAAGGAGAGATAGTGAAGATATGTTGGAGAAAAAAATATTAAGTACAGGAATATGTAAAGAACAGATGGAAACAGTGGAATCAAATGGTGATGGGTCTCCTAAAATTAGAAATAAAATTAATATTTATGCTGTACAGGAGAAATACTAGGTGTTGCGCCTAAAGTTTCTCAAGGGGTTGGCACGGTTGGCATAGTGGTCGGCGCAATGCTGTTACAGCGCCAGCAGTCGGGATCAGGTTTCAATTCCCATGCTGTCTGTAAGGAGTTTGCTCATTTTCCCTGTGTCTGTGTGGGTTTTCCCCGGGGGCTCAGGTTTCCACCTACTGTTCGAAACATACCGGGTGGGGTTGTAGGTTAATTGGGTGTAATTGGACAGCACGGGCTCTTCGGCCAAAAATTTAAACATTTTAAATTTGCATTTGACCTTGTCATTGCCTTTGACTTTGGATGAGGCTAAGGACAAACATGTTGCTTTAGGAACGTTTGGAGGAGATGAAATGGCGCATTGTTAGAATGAGTAGGTATTAACTCAACTATTCTTACAATGGTCCATTTGTTTCAATTTAGTACAATTGACTCAACCATTTTAACTCCCCCAGCGATTCCTACAACAACATGTCTGTCCTTGGCTTCATCTATTGGCAGGGTGAGCCCAAATGAAACTTGAGAAACAACACATCATTCCTCCTGGGCATGAACACTGATTTTTCTAATTTTAGATAACCCACCCCCATCAGATTTCATTGTTTCCATTGCTCTCTGTCCCCCTTCTGAATAGTTTCTCCCTTTACCTTCCTCCCCATCTCTCACATTCTCCTGTCCTATACCCTATCACCTCCCCCTCCCCTTTCAGACTCTTTTCCCCCCTTTATATACATAATTTTACACTTTTTATTTTAGTTTTGATGAAGTGTTCTGACTCAAGACTGATCATTTCTACAGCAATTCTATCTACACATAACCAGTGGAACCTGAGATGCATTTTGAAGGAACACGTTGAATTGGCTCTGATGTATGATTTTTCAAATAAAAGATTAAATGAAAGTTTTACAATCTAGAATATGCAACTTTTGATCTTGTGTGCTCCCGAAACAAGCAGTGACAGTCCCATCGGCCAACTCCTTTATCAAATCATAATCCCTCTAAGAAAGCGTTATCAGTAGACCAGAGGAAATATTATCTGTCCACTCATCCGAACAGTCTAGCTATTATAGCTTTTCATTTTGTCACACTATAGTGTTCCGAAAAATGCTGGAACTCTGTTATGATCAAACTGTTCAGCCCAGATTTCATTAGTATAATTGCAGTAATCTAGTCCTACAATACACTACTTAAAGCTTGCTCATTAATTCTTGAAACACTTTTTTAAAAGCACTATTAATAGGACCCGGAATAATTTTCACAATGGGAAAATGCTAAAATTAAGTGAAAGAAAAGTGGAAATATTTAGCAGACCAGGCAATGTCTATGAGACAGAAACTGAGCTATCATTTCAGGGTGCCACAAGTTCAAGTTTATTTATCATCGGGTCACAACAGTACAACCCGACGAAACAGCATTGTCTGGTCCACGGGGCAAAAACAGTGTCATACACGTGTAGATGTAACACACACAGACAAATCATACATATGCACAGAACTGGTTCTGTTAACGGCATGGTTAGTGCCTGTGATAGTACAGATCTATCACCAATGTACATAGTGTATATAGTTACTGTATCTAGACTGTGCTTACAGCGATTGGCTGAGAGCTAAGCCACACCTATTGTCTGGGCCTTAAAGGGTTGTGTCCCTAGCCAGGTCGGATCATTCCGGACTGGTCAGCCACCTGTGAAGAGCTCCGGTCTTTTGCTAATAAAAAGCCTTAGTTTGGATCAACAAGTCTTTGGTTCTTTCGACGAGCTCTACAGTGCCACATTATTAACCACCAGCAATCCAGTTTCAAATCCAGTGCTGTCTCTAAGGAGTTTGCAAGTATGTTCTCCCCCTGTCTACTCCAGCTGCTCTGGTTTCCTCCCACCCTTGGGGTATTTGGATGGCAGAGGCTCGTGGGCCAAGAAAGCCTGTTAAATTAAAATGATCCTATATACATGTCATATATATTTATTAAAAATAATATTTTATTATTAGATAGGTCAGAGGGTTTTAGCAGTATAGCAGTCATTCAGCTGCCTCACTGCCTGCAGGAAGAAGCTTTTCCTCCATCTGGTGGCTCTGTCTCTAATACTTCTGACTCTTTTTCCTGACGGGAGTAGCTAGAAGATGCTGTGTGCGGGGTGGTAGAGATCCTTAAGATTTTGCAACCTCGGTTTAAACAACAGTTCCAGTAAATCACAATGGGAAGAATGAAGACCTCCATGATCCTCTCTGCTGCTTTTATGGTCCTGTGGATTGATCAGAGCGCTCTTCAAACGATTCTCGCCTTGTAGTAATAATAGTTGAAGTTTCTCTCTTTACAGAGCTGCCAAGCCTTCTCAGTTTTTTAATTTTTAGATTCTTTTACATTTTTGAATAGTACAGCCTTTTCCTGAAAGAAATGTCAATTGTAGTTTGTAGAGATTGCTAGCTGTTTCATGATTCGATGTCTAACTGTGATAATTGCAGGAAGTACCACTCTTGGTTGTGAGCTTAAGAGGTACTGTCCAATTTGTAACTATAAGCCATTGAAAATTTTTTGTAAAATCTTTAAGTAGGGAGCATGCTTCCCAAAGTACATTTTAGTTCTGACTGAATAAGAAGAGGGATATTGATTCTAAAATGTATTTGTAATAAAGGGCACACATGGAGTATTGATTTTAAGTTGAGATTCACTGTAGGGAACACTGAATTAGACTTTGCAACAATAAGGAACGCCTCAACAAAATCGGTTTTGGCCCGGCACGATTGGTGTAGCAGTTAATGCAATGCTGTTACAACGCCAGTGATCGGGACCTGGGTTCGCATCCACGCTGTCTGTAAGGAGTTTGTACGTTCTCCCAGTGTCGGTGTGGGTTTTCCCAGTTTCCTCCCACCATTCGAAACATACTGGAGGTGTAGGTTAATTGGGTGTAAAATGGGTGGCACAGACCTTTGGGCTGTATGTCTAAATTTAAATTAAATTAAAAATTGAAATTAAAATAAAAGGCATTTGATTGGGTACTGATTCGGGGATATGGTCGCCATTTGGAGCACACCCGTTAAGCTTTGATTAATGTTGCAGTGATTATAATTTTTTTTGTAAATCGATTTTTAAATTGCAATGATGTTGAGGGCAGGTGATTGGGTTGTAGGCAACCTGAGGCTTGAGGACACTTAGGGGTCTTCCATGGCTATTGGATAGGGTTTATTTGCTGTCACCTCATTTCTCTTTTCTGTACACCACTTCATCCAGTTTTACTGCTATTAAACCAATATGAACTGTGTAAATTACTTGCCCTGCTAAGAGGCAACTACTGTACCTACTGAATAATGACTAAAAAGCATTTAGTGAACATAAAACACAGAACAGAAACAGGACCCTTGGCTCATAACGTCTGTACATATTGATGCATGATCAAATACACAAAGACTGAAGTTGCTGTGGCTGAAGGCTTTTATTTACAAGAGATGGACAGCATCCCTGTATTGATCATTCACACTGACCCGGACTCGAACTGAGGATAGGCTTGTGGCATGACAGCCTTTATGGGAACAAAAAGAGGAGAAGTCACGAGCTGGCCATTGAGAGCAGGGTCAACTAGGAAAGGTCATGATATTTACATATGGCATGCAAATAGATGCAATAGTGGTTTCACCACACATACACAATGCAAAATTAAAACTAAATCTACTACGATCTAAAAGTCATCAGTTGACATTGAGGTTGAGGCCATTGTGAGTTGTTAAGTTGGATGAAACATTGGCTGGATCATGGAAGATGGCCGTTGTGGAGGGGTGCTTTTCTGACTGGGTTTTTGTGGTTAGTGGTGGATCTCTATTAAATCTATAAATGATTTTGATGAAAATGTAGGTGGTCTGATTCATAACTTTACATATTAGATTAAATATTAAATTTGGTGAAGTTTGGATAGTGCAGAATGTTGTCAAAAGGATACAGTAGAATATATCAATTGAAAATTTGTTTTACATGCAATCCAGGCAAGTCAACCTCTACATTTTACAGCAGGTTGTGTAAACATAAGAATGTAGTGGAACAATAAAATAGAAGTGCAGGGTATGGCATTAGAGGCAGAAGAATGGAAGATAATTTAATTTGGACAAGTATGATGTGATTCACTTTGGGAGGTCAAATTCAAGGGCAAGGTAAACAGTAATTGGCAGAAAGCTTAGGGGCATTGTTGTACAGAAGGATCTTAGATTGCTAGTCTATAGCTCACTGAAAGTGGCGACATGATAAAGGCATAAAGGAGACTCGTGCTAGGCTGCGGACTGCTGGAGACTGCCTCGAAACTGGCGGAAGGGGTACTAGGTATCGGTACCGAGATGCGACGGGGTGCCGAGGGTGCTGGAAGTGGGGGGGTTCCTGACCGTCTTGGGGGTTTGGAACTGGAGCTCGGGTTGTCAATGGTTTGGCTGGACTCTGTGCGGCTGTGGAGGTTGCAGCGCTGAAGGTGAATCTTGGTGACTCTTTGCTTCTTTTTCTCTTTGACTATAAGAGGCGCTTCAGGCAATTTCTGCTAATGGCAAATTTCACTGACAATAAATTGAATCTTGAATCTTGACTTTCTTTCATCAGTTGGGGTATTGAGGGTATTCCGTATAAAACTTATTTTGCAGCTGTATAATACTTTGATTAAGCTACTTTGTCTTCATTGCTGGTTGCAAAATGACAAGGGGAATTTGGAGGTTTTGGTGAGAGTCCAGAAGAGGTTCATCAGACTGTTTCCAACCTTGTAGAAGTTGTTAAAATTATGAAAGGCATCGATGGGATAGATTGTCTTTTGCACAAGTGGAAATGTAATATATTGGAGCTTAATGTGTGAGGGGGAAGGAGATGTCTGAGGCACGTTTTTAAACACAACGGTAGGTACTGCCAAGTGAGATGGATGGAACAAATATAATCGTAAATTTTAAGACAGGTGATGAATTGAGGGATCTGGATCATGTGCATGAGTTAGATCGGTACCAAAGTTGGAGCAGAGTAATGGGCAGGATAGCATGTTCCTGCACTGCATTGTTTAATCGTTGCCCATCTGTGATGAAGACAATTGAAACGGAATATGGGATTCTCATGTACTGCAAGCCAACCCATAATCTTCAGCTAATGACCATGCCACCACTACACCACCTCCTGCACCCCACCACCTGTGCACTTGAGGTGCACTTCGCGGAGAACCTCATATGGTCCCTTAACCCAAGCTCCAAAGACAAGAAAGCCCAGCAGCACCATAACTTCCTGTGAAGGTTAAAGAAGGTTAATCTCCCACCCTCTATCCTCACTACACTCTACAGAGGATATATTGAGAGCATCCTGTGCAACTGCATCATGGTCTGATTTGGAAGCTGCACCCCTTCTGACCACAAGTTACTGCAGAAGATAGTGAAATCAGCAGAAAAGATCATTGAACCCTCTCTTCCTACCATGAAGGATATTTACAACACACGAAGCAGGTGAAAGGCAATGACCTTTGTGGAAGACTCCACATGCCCCTCAAGTAAACCGTTCTCCCTTCTGCCATCTGGTAGGAGGTACTGCAGCACTCGGGCCCTTACATACAGATTGGGTAAGAGCATTTTCCCCCAAGCCATCAGTCTGCTGAACTCCCAGAACATTAGGGGATTTGGTCTCATGGACTGTTAATGTATAAGTCTCAATATTTTAATTTGTTTAACTTCTATTCTAACCTATATTTATGTATATATGCTCTGTGGTCCTAGAGAAACACAATCTCATCTCTACTGTGCGAGCGAATGACAAATAAAGGTGACGACTTGACTTAACCTCCAAAATTGGGAACATAAAAGAGAGCAGCCTCTATCCTCAAGGACCCCCACTACCCAGGCCATGCTCTCTTCACAGTGCTACCATCATGAAAAAGATACAGGAGCCTGAAGACGAGCACTCAATGGCACAAGGACAGCTTCTTCCCCTCTGCCATCAGATTCCCGAATGATCAATGAACCACAGACACTGCCTTACTTTGATTTTTTTCTTGTACTGTTTTTCTTTATTTTCTTAAGGTGGTTTATCTAAATCTTTGCACTGTGTTCCTGCTGCAAAAGAACAAATTTTGTGACATGTTCATGACAATAAATTCTGATTTTGATTCCAATAAAGGCCTCTTCTGGTCCAATTTTAATGGCAAGCGCAGCACATCCTTCGTTCCAAGTTCACAACTCCTGATGGTATGTCAGGCCATGCCTTTAAAATTGGCCTGATCCTCTTTATACTAATCTTGATCAGACACGTTGAAGTGAGTGAAAAAATAATGGGCCACACAATTAGCGCCACGGTAAGCACAACATTATTACACTGCCAGCGACCAGGGTTCGAATCCAGCACTGTCCATAAGGAATTTGTACATTCTCCCTGAGTCTGCGTGGGTTTCCTTTGGGTGCTTCCCATCGTTCGAAAACATACTGCCGGTGTAAGTCAATTGGGTGTAATTGGGCAGCACAGGCTCATGGCCAAAAGGGCCTGTTTACCGTGCTGCATGTCTCAATTTAAGTTTACACTTAGTGATAATGAAAGATGGCATGACAGAGGGGAACAATGATTCCGGGTTGGCCCCACATATTCCAATGAAGCAGTGAGGATGAGGGAGAGAAGAAAGATGGTTTAGATTTGATAATAAATCTGTTGACATTATAAAGATTAAAATGCAAAGTATAAACAATGTTACACTGTTTAACTTTTATTACATATTAGAATGGCAAAGAGAAAAGGAGCATAGAAGACAGTGTGATCACAAATTTAAACAGAGGAAGTTAACTAATCTCTTAAAATAAGAGGAAATTAAAATTCAACTGATTTATTTCCTTAATTTAATATATTTTTAATTGAGAGGAATAGCACAGTAACAGGCTCTTCTGGACCTCACCACCCAAATACACCTATTTGGCTAATTAATTTACTAATCCCAGTTGTCTTTGAAATGTGGGAGGAAACTGGAGCACCCAGTGGAAATTTACTTATCGTACCAATAGGTCAACTGAGGATGCCACGGCACTTCACTCTGCCCTGACCCACTTGGACAGCCCCAACTCTTATGTCAGAAAGCTGCTCGTCAATCTTCACCAGCTTGGTATCAGCTCATACATCTAAACTGGACCTTAGAGTTTCTGACCAACAGAAAGTCTGTTAACTAGTCTGTTAAGTTAGGCAACTTCTCCTCCTTCATTCTCACCCTGAACACCAGCATGCCTCAGGGCCAGGTGCTGAGCCCTCTTCTGTACTCTCTTTCCCCATGAATGTGTTTCTAATTCCACAATCAAGTTTGCAGATGGCACGACCGTGGTTGGCCTGATCAGAGGGGATGGTGAGACAGCCAACAGAGACGAGGCCCAGCACCTGGCGACAACAACCTGGCCCTTAACACCCAGAAGACCAAGGATATCATTGTGAACTTCTGACATTCTGGGAGTCACAGTCATGCCCCTATCTATATCAATAGCACTGTAGTGGAACATGTATCAAGCTTGATATTCCTTGGTGTCCACATTTCCGATGATCCCACCTGGCCCCTGGACTCCTCCATCCTGATCAAAAAGCACAATAGTGAATTTATTTCCTGCAGAGCATCAAGAAAGCTCACCTTTGTCCCAGGACACTGATGGATTTTTACTACTGTACCATTGAGAGCTTACTCACCTCGACATCTCAGTGTGGTATGGCAACTGTCTCCTATTAGACTGTAAAGCACTCTCACGGGTGGTGATAACTGCCCAGCGAATTATCAGTGCGCAATTGCCCACCATTGAGAACATCTATCAGAAACGCTGCCTCGGCAGGGCGAAAAGCATTATCAAAGGTGCATCTCGCCATAACTGGTTTGGGAGGGGAGGCTCTTGTAGTCCCTACTGAGAGAAGTTGAGGTAACACACTATTTGACCTGCTGAGTTTCTCCAGCATTCTGTTTTTTGACTCCAAATGATAAAGGTAAGCAATTAACAGAAGGAAAATATAAATTTCAATTTGTCCTGCCAACATTTTTCCTTGCCAAAACTGGGATGGGTGGGTGAGAGGGGGAGGAGTACTTCTGTAATGTAAAATTTAGCTTCCTGACATAACATCAGTGATAGCACGTCAGAACAATATCTCCTGCTTTGACATTTCCGGAATTCATGGCAAACTGCCAGCTGGCTGCAAATTCTTCCTTTCACATCTGCATTGTTACTTGAGCAGAAATATTTTCTCTTTCAACAACAGATAAAATTTCTCACATTTTGATTATATTTCTGGAGCAGCACATCACAGACAACCATTTGCTCGTAGGACTCCAGACTTTTCAGTTCAAAAGCTCAAAGGGTTTGAACCTTGAACACTGAACAAGAGAAAGTAATTGAAAGGAGAACAGTATAATTGTACATATTGCAATAGAGAGTCTGGCAAGAAGCATCCCAAGATTGGTTTTAGCCAGAATGTGCAAACAGAATTACTGTCACAAAATGCCTCTGGCAATCAAGAAACGCGACTGCAACTTTGCGTGGATTAATTTCTAACTAGTTGGTGCTGTGAATTCATTCAGTCCAAGTGTAAAGATAAAAAGTGATGTCTATCTAATTTGTGAAGTGGAAAATACATGAGCAATTTTCTGATGGGATGAAGAGGAGATGGTGTGGCACGGTTAGTGTGGTGGTTAGCACAATGCTGCCACGGCGCTGGCCACGGGTCGAATCTGGTGCAGTCTGTATGTCTGCGAGGGTTTCCTCTGGCTGATCTGGTTTCCTCCCACCCTACAAAAAAGGGTTGCAGATCAGTTGGGTGTAATTGGTCAGCACGGGCGTCATGGTCTGCAAGAGCCTGTTACCATCCTGTTTAAATTTTTAAAAGAATGCGAGTTTTGTTTTCCTTAATCTCTGATCAATATTTTAGGTACTTTATATATGAATTCTGTTCATTTACTATTGAGGTAGATCAAAAATTCCAGCATCATGTTCTGGTCACTTTTTTTCCTTCACAACTGATGATTCTAGACACAAGTTTATATGATTGTTCAAAGTAACTTGAGAAAATAAATTCTTGTATGGTATGTGGACACATATCTTCCTTAAGCATGCTGCTACAAACTGACTGAGCAGGATCAGAGTGTGTGGACAGTGTTTGCAGATGCACAATTCCTTCATTTCAAGGATGGCTGCATTCTAAAACTACTTCACTGTGTGTAAAGCTTTCTGGTGTTTCTTCCAGTGGGATGTGAAGGCATGATTTTCATGCTCAGCTTTATTTATAATTGTTCTCTAAAGGTACTTTGAAGTTTTAAACCCAATGCAACTTTGTCTATTTGCCAACTTACCATAGACCATTATAGCATTATAGAGCATTATAGCTCTTCTGGTCTGTGCCGATCTACTGTTCTGCCTAGACCAACCTGCACCCAGTCCATATCCTGCCATACCCCTCCCACCCAAGTACCTGCCTAAATATTTCTTAAATGTTAAAATTAGTCTACGTACACCACGATTCTTTCTCAAACCCAAAACCAGCTCGTAGCTTAGAACAGCGATGATCTATGAGCCTCTTTGTGGAGGCTGGTGATGGTGAGGAGAGTATCTATCTGTAGATACTCTACACTTTCTATATGCATTCAATGAAACCGCCTCCATTGATTCCTTGAGGAGAGAATCCCACAGATTCCATTATTCTCTGGGAGAAGCAGTTCCTTCATTTCTCTTTTAAATCTACTCCCCTGAACCTTGAAGCTATGTCCCCCAATCCTAAACTGGAAACAACCACCTGCTTTTATCTTCGTCTATTTTCAGAATTTTATATGGCTCCAGAAGATTCCTGCCCCCACCCATTCTTCTGAACTCCAGTTTGTGAAGTCCCAGGCTACTCAAAATTTCATAAGATAACCACTTCATTTCCAGAATCAATCTAGTGATGTAAGGTACTGTCTTGAAACCAGAAATCACTGCGACCAATGATCAAATGGTGGAAATATGTAACTATGAGGGGCTAGAATCAAAAGTAGAAAGATTCCCTTAGATTAAGGACCAGTGGAGGTTATAGTAGGAGAGAGGGGGGAGGAAGGTATCAGAATAGGTTTGTGTAATAAAGAAACACAAAGGCTGAAATTGAGTAATATAATACTGAGGCATTGACAGCTATATATCAGGGAGCACTTGGAGGTGGTAGTGACAACACCACAGCCTTCAGTATCTCCTCCCTACATTTTCATTTACTGTCACAAGAAAATCAGAGCAGGAGAAAGCCTGTCGCATTCAAGCCTGTCGTGCAATTCCTCGTGAACCTGGCTGAAGTAGAGTCAACTACTCTTCCCTAACAGTTCAGCAATCATCCTCAGTTCCTCCATCTATCAAAAATGTTCCAGGGGTGTAAGCCAATTGGGTGCAATTGGGATCATGGGCCAAAAAGGTCTGTTACCATGCTGTATGTCTAAATTAAAATTAAATTAATATATGAATCTGCCACCACCTTAAACATATCCAATGGTCCAACCTCCACTACCCTTGGGCAGAGATTCACTCACCCTGACATCTTTCGTTCTGGCAAATGCCAGTACTTTCAAAGGTAGACATGCGCGCGCATGCACACACACACACACACACACACACACACACACACACACACACACACACACACACACACACACACACACACACACACACACACACACACACACACACACACAGAGTCAGGTAGCCCATTTTATTCCTGCCTGCTTTCAATTATTTGAACATTGTCCCAAGTGCAAGCAGCCACCAAACAGAACCACCTGATGTCATTGGACCACCAGGTGGAAAATGTCCTTGCCTGGCAGCTGGCAATTGACGGCATGGATGGCAAAAAGCGTACACAGTCGCTCATGTTATATAGTCAGGATAATAATAATACATTCTTCTCACTGTAGTAACTTTGGTGCCTCACTGTGAGGCGTATGCATAAGTATATGTGAATGTGTGAACAATCTCCTGAGGTGGTGGAAGGCATCAGTAAGTAAAATCTCTTCTGTTATTTGAATCTTGATCTCTAAGTTATTTAAGAAGCCTCCCAAGTAACACAGAGACATAACAGCTCATAATACAAGTTAATACACAAAAGTGCTGAAGAAACTCAGCAGGGCTCACAGCATCCATAGAAGGCAAAGATCTATGACCAACAATACATATAACCAACAGGCTTAGGCCCAAAACTTGTTTTATATATATCTTTGCCTCCTATGGATGCTGCAGGACCTACTGAGTTTCTCCAGCACGTGTGCATTAACTACAATCACAGTATCTGCAGACTTTCTTACTTTGCATTTTCTTGAGATGAAAGACTTTTTTTAATTGCTTTCAAACGTAAGTGCGGGGGAAGTAATGTTTACCTTGAAACTATGAAGACGACTCAGGTAATTATAGAAAAATTATGGCTTCATTGTATGAGATGTTTAAATCACCCACGCACCTGCACAGCTGAAGCTCAAGCCGATAATCGTTGTGTGTCCCGCAGGGAAAAGCAATTTCCTTCCATTGTGCACCTCATCCCGGGTCATAAACGTTTCCTGAAATGTTTGCTCTCTGCAAACCCAGACCTTCTACTCGCGGTGACATTGTACAACTGTGTGGTGATGAGTGATGTGAAATGAATCTCTGGTACTCCAGTCTTGAGAATCTTGCCTTTTCAACACAGGCTGGGCTGAAGTCAGTTTGATTGCCATGTGATGCCCTGCAGCCAGACACGAGAGATGTACATTATCATTTATTAAGCAGGTGTTAAATTTTATTGCCTGTTATCATGATCCAGGCTTCTGCTACATTAAAGTGATTTGCTTTTAATTTACAATTGGTTTCTGACTAAGTTAACAGCTGCACCTTGATGTACTTACTCCCCAGCACCCACCTCAGTAAATATTATTTATATGCATCTGATAGCAAAATTTTCTCATTGGGGCTTTAGCTGAGGTTACAAACATCATAATTATCAATTCTTTAATTAGATTGACGGTTAGCATCAGATTTACAGAGCTGCTCATTCAATATGCCCCCCTATGCTTCAAGTCGCATTATTTCTTTTCTGATTCCTTTTCATTGTTTGGTAAGTCAGTGGGCAGCGCAACTTGAGGTGTCATCAAGAGGAGGTGACAAAGTTATAACCATATAACAATTACAGCATAGAAACAGGCCAGTTCGACCCTTCTAGTCCGTGCTGATCACCTACTCCCACCTCGTCCCATTGACCTGCACCCAGCCCATAATACTCCCCACCTCTCTCAACCGTATACCAATCCAACTTTTCCTTAAGTATTAAAATTGAACCCACATCTACCACTTCAGCTGGAAGCTCGTTCCACACCCCCACCACCCTTTGAGTGAAGAAATTCCCCCTCACATTTCCCCTAAACTTTTCCTCCTTCAATCTCAATCCCTGTCCTCTTGTTTGAAGCTCCCATACTCTCAATGGAAAAAGCCTGTCCACATTGACTCTACCTGTCCCCCTCATAATTTTAAATTCCTCTATCAAATCTCCCCTCAATCTTCTATGCTCCAAGGAATAAAGTCCCAGCCTGCTCAACCTTTCCCTGTAACTCAAACCCTGAAACCCAGGCAACGTTCTTGTAAATCTCCTCTGCACTCTCTCTATTCTGTTTATATCCTTCCTATAATTCAGTGACCAAAATTGCACACAATATTCCAAATTTGGCCTCACCAGTGCCTTATACAACTTCACCATGGCATCCCAACTGTTGTACTCAATACTCTGATTTATGAAGGTCAACATACCAAATGCTTTCTTCACCTCCCTATCTACATGTGACTCAACTTTCAGGGAATTATGTACGAGAATTCCTAAATCCCTTTGTTCTATTGCACTCCTCAATTATCTACCATTTAACATGTATTACCCTTGCTGATTAGTCCTACCAAAATGTAGCACCTCACATTTATCAGTATTAAACTCCATCTGCCATCTTTCAGCCCACTCTTCTAACTATCCTATATCCCACTGAAAGCTTTGAAAACCATTCTCGCTGACAACAACACCACGCATCTTTGTATCATCACCTACTAATTCAATTTACCACCCTATCATCCAGATCATTAATATGCATGACCAACAACAATCGACCCAGTACTGATTCCCTGAGGCACTCCGGTAGTCACTGGCAAACTGTTGACAAACAATTTTCCACCACTCCTCTCTGGCATTTCCCATCCAACCATTGTTGAATACATCTCACTACTTCAAAATTAATACCTAATGCTTGAATCTTCCTAACTAACTTCTTATGTGGAACCTTGTCAAAGGCTTTACTAAAGTCCATATAGACAACATCCACAGCATTCCCCTCATTAACCTTCTTAGTAACCTCCTCGAAAAACTCTATAAGATTCATTAAACATGACCTACCATGTACAAAACCATGTTGACTACTCCTAATCATTCCCTGTCTTTCAAAATAATTGTTACGTACCATCTCAAAGAACACTACATTAATTTACCCACTACCAACATCAGACTTATAAGCCTATAATTACCAGATTTACTTTTGGAGCCTTTTTTAAACAGCGGAACAACATGAGCTACCCTCCAATCCTCCGGCACCTCCCCCTTGAGCAGTGACATTTTAAATATTTCCGTGAGAGCCCCCATTATTTGTACACTAACCTCCTCAGGGTCCTAGGGAATAACTTGCCATGAGATTTATCCACCTTTACTCTCTTTAAAATACCCAATAATATTTACTCATTAATCTATGACCTCACTACCAGATTTCCTTACTTCACCTGGCTCAATATTCCTTCCATAGTGAATACTGAAAAAAAAACATTTAAGATTTCCCCCGTCTCTTCTGTCTTCTCACATAGTCTACCCCTCTGATCCTCAAAAGGTCCAAATTTATCCTTCTCTATTCTTTTACTTTACAAGTACCTGTAGAAACCTTCTGGATTTATTTTTACTTTTCCTGCCAAAGCAGCGTTGTTTCTCCTTTTAGCCTTTCTAATTTCTTTCTTAAGATTTTTTTACACTCCTTATATTCCTCAAGCACTTCATCCATTCCCTGCTGTCTATACCTGTTGTACACATCTGTCTTTCTCCGAACCAAATTCCTAACATCCTTTGAAAACCAAGGCTCCCTTGGTATTAATATTTTCTAACCTTTCCTTTAATTCTCACAGGGACATACCAATTCTGTACTCTCAAAATTTCCCCTTTGAACATTGTTACGAATCATGTGTAACGAGCAGCAATAGGCAATGGACCAGGCAGTGTTTAATTTTAAAACACTAATTTTATTTCTAACTCTTAAACTATAATGTTAAATTTTAAACTATCCTTAACACTAAATCTTTCCCCAACTATGTGCAGGTGTCTGCAGGGTGTGTGTATGTGAAATACCCAAACCATTACAGTCCAAGCCAAAATCTAGAAAGTTACTTCAGTCTTTTAAATTCAGTGTTGAAGTGTAGGCCTTTGAAATTTGGTGCCCACAATTAGTGTTGAATGATGGGAAGATTGGACTTGTGTCTGCTACAGACTCATGAATTTTTCTTGTGTTACCTTTGAAGAAATGTCCATTCACATGAGCTGTGGTCACAACATTCCTTGCCCTTTGTAGGCAAGACTCGAACTGGCGGCCTCCACAAAGCTTCCAAGACCCTGGCACCGGTCTCTCCAAGTACCTTCACTGCTCGTCACACTTAAAATGAAGCCGTCTCTCCAAGTGACCTTCCCGGTTAGTTACAATCAAAATGAAGCACTTTGCTTCCCAAAAAAGACCCTCCTTGGAGGTCAAAGCCCTGAAAAGGACCTGTCATTTACAGAGCATGCTTGGCTCTAAATTCCACAGAATGGCTGGCCACACAAGAGCTGCTTCAACAAGCTGTTTTCTCTACGGCCGTCAGAATGATTCTCACTTTGCAAAATCAGTGTATTTGCAAATGTATCGGATTTTGGAACAGACTGTGACACCTTCCCTCAGTTCTTCCAATGTATTGAATTATCGCTGGGCATTTGATGGTGCTTATCTGAAATGTTCATTGTGACCATTCAGTTCCTCCTGTCTATACCATCCTCCATTCATCTGTTATATCCTTCCCTGAAAATAAATTATCCCAATCTACACCCTCTAAATCCTTTCAAAGTCTGGTCCTCAAGTTGAGATTCTAAATTTGAGAAAGGCTAATTTTGTGGGAATGAGAAGAATTGATTGGAATAAACTGTTTTCTGTCAAGGATGTGTCTGGCAAGTGGAAGGCCTTCAAAGGTGAGATTTTGAGGATGCATATTTTCCATGTTCCTACCAGGATTAAAGGCAAAATCAACAGACATAAGGAACCTTGGATTTCAAGGGATATTGTTGATATCATTAAGAAGAGAGAGGTGTATATTCCAAATGTACTTAGTCATGGGAGAGGTGCCGGAGGATTGGAGAGTAGTTTATGTTGTCCGACTGTTTAAGAAAGGCTCCAAAAGTAAATCAGGTAACTAAAGGCCAGTGAGCCTGGCATCAGTAGTAAGTAAATTATTGGAAGGAGTTCTGAGAGATAGTATTTATAGGTATTTTGATTAAGGACAGTCAGCATGCCTTTGTGCATGGTAGGTCGTGTTTAACAAATCTGGTAGAGTTTTTCGAAGAAGTTACCAAGAAGGTAGATGAAAGAAAGGCTGTGGATGTTGTCTACTCTACATGGACTTTAGTAAGGCCTTCAACAAGATCCCACTTGGAAGGTTAGTTCCGAAGCTTTATGCACTAGGTATACATAGAGAGGTTGTAAATTGGATTCAAAATTAGCTGTATGGAAGAAAACAGTGAGTTGTAGTTGATGGTTGCTTCTCAGATAGGAGGTGTGCCTCAGGGATCTGTGTTGGGACCATTGTTGTTTGTTGTCTATATCAATGATCTGGATGATAACATGGTAAACTGGATCAGGAGGTTTGCCGATGACACAAAGAGGCGTAGTGGACTGTGAGGAACATTTTCAAAACTTGCAGAGGGATCTGGACCAACTGGGAGAATGAGATAGTAAATGAATGATGGAATTTAATGCAGTCAAGTGTGAGATACTGCATTTTGGAAGAGCAAATCAAGGAAGGACGTACACTGTAAATGGTAGGGCACTGAGGAGTGTAGAGGAACAAAGAGACCTGGGAATACAGGTACATTATTGCCTGAGGTGGTGTTGCAGGTTGACAGGGTTGTAAAGAAAGCTCTTGGTATCGTGGCCTTTATAAAAGTATTGAATTTTGGAGTTGGGATGTTATGTTGAAGTTATTTAAGACATTGGTGAGGTCAAATTTGGAATATTGTGTACAGTTCTGGTCACCCAGCAGCAGGAAGGATATCAATAAGATTGAAAGAGTGCAGAGATTTACTAGGATGTTGCCAGGTTTTAAGGAGTTGAGTTACAGGGAAAGAGTAAGCAGGTTAGGACTTTATTCCTTGGAATGAAGAATAAGGGTAGATTTGATAGATGTTTACAAAATTATGAGGGGTATAGACAGAGTAAATGCGAGTAGGTTCTTTCCACTGAGATTAGGAGAGATTAATACGAGAGGACATGGCTTTAGGATGAAAGGGGAAAGGTTTAGGGGAACATTAGGGGGAACTTCTTCACTCAGAAAGTGGTGGGAGTGTGGAATGAGCTATCATCTGATGTGGTGGGTGCGGACTTGATCTTGAGTTTTAATAATAAATTGGGAGAGATCTGGAGGGTTATGGAATGGGAGCAGGTTATTGGGGCTAGCTGATCAATGGTCAGCACAGACTAAATGGGCCAAATGGCCTTTTTTCTGCTGTAGCATTCCATGGCTCTATCTCCTAGAAATTTGCCTTATTCCAATCAAGAAATTTAAGAAGCAAGAAGATCAGATTGCAAGGTGAGAAGTGGCAGAAGGAGTGGGTCATGCATTTCCAGTAGGCTTTAGGGAGGGATAAACATGTACTGGAGTAGGATTCAGATCAACATGAATGCTTGATAGCTGGCATGGACTATTTGAGCAAAATGGTTTATATCTGTGCTCTTTCTCTCCATAACTATTGAACTCATCAAAAGGTAGTTCAAGTTTTTTTTTATTATCATCTGATTGTACAAGTACAACCTGAAGAAACAGCATTCTCTGGTCATCGATACAAATGCTTGCAAACACACATCCAGTACATATCGAAATATATATAGTATAAATAAATATTGTTCAATAAATAGTAGAGTATTGGAGGGTTTGTATGAGCAATTAATTTCTGTCAATAAGCAGCTTCTTCCCATGGGCAGCGCGAATGCTGAACGACCAAAGGGACTGCTCACACTAACCATCTGCAACTCTCATATTCACTAAACAATATATTTATTTATCTCTCTATCCATCTATTAATGTATCTATTTATTTATTTGTATGTATGTATGAATACTTTATCTGCATGTTTATTGATTGCTGTATGTATGTTATATTTGGTTGTGTGTCTGCGTGTTTTGCGCCGAGGACCGGAGAACACTATTGCGTCAGGTTGTATTTGTGCAATCAAATGACTATAAGCTTGATTTGATTAGTCTCAGTGCCCATGGGAAGAAGCTGTTTCTCAGCTTGGTGGTTCTGGCTCTGATACTCCAGTATCTCTTTCACAGCAGGAGTAGATGAAAAATGGAGTGTGCAGGGTGGTAGGGGTCCTCAGCATATCCCCTTCAAACAACAATCCTGGTGGATCATGTCGATGAGGGGGAGGGAGACCTCAGTGTCCTCTCTGCTACTGTTATGGTCCTGTGGATTGACCTCTGATCCAATACTCTACAGCAATTGTACCATTCATCCAAGGATATGGCTCAAATCCTATCAGAATAGGTGGGAATTTAAATTCAAATCTGGAATAGAACACGTGCTTGTAATTTTGACCATGATATCACCTGGACAATTGCAAAATTCCTAATTATCTGACTTGATCAATGTACCGCAACAATGTTTTGAACCTCAACTTCTTTCCAAATAAGTTCAACAAGCCATTCACCCATTACTCCCTGACAGTCTTGTCAGAGATTCCCAACTCACATAAAATACACTGGAAGAGCTTTGAGGAGCAGGTTCACCTCATCTGAGGGTGATCCAACCTTTCCTGGTTGGTCAATATTCTCCTTGGCCTTTTAGAAACATAGAAACAGAGAAGATAGGAACAGAAGTAGGTCATTCGACTCTTCGAGCCTGCTCCGCTATTCAACGAGATCATGGCTGATCTTAAAGTTCAGTACCCCGTCCCCGCCTTCTCTCCGTAACCTTAAATACCCTTATACTGAAGAAATATATCTAATTCCCTCTTAAATATATTTAATGAACCTGCCTCTACTGCCCTCTGTGGCAATGAATTCCACAGATTCACCACCCTCTGGGTCAAGAAATTCCTCCTCATCTCGGTCCTAAATGGTTTGCCTATTATCCTCAAACCATGGCCCCGGGTTCTGGATTTTCCCATCATAGGAAACGTCCTATCTGCACCCATTCTGTCCGGTCCTGCCAGCATTTTATAGGTCTCTATGAGATCCCCTCTCAATCTTCTAAACTCCAGCGAATACAATCCCAATTTGCTCAATCTTTCCTCATAAGTCATTCCTGCCATTCCAGGTATCAGCCTGGTGAATCACCTCTGCACTCCCTCCATTGCAAGAACATCCTTCCTTAGATAAGGTGACCAAAACTGCACACAATACTCCAGGTGGGGTCTCTCCAAGGCCCTGTACAGCTGCAGTAAGGTATCCTTGTTCCTAGAATCAAACCCTCTTGATATGAAGGCCAACATACCATTTGCCTTTTTAACCGCCTGCTGTATCTGCATGCTCGCCTTCAGAGACTGGTGTACAAGTACCCCTAGGTCTCTCTGCACTTCCCCATCTCTTAATCTATTGCCATTCAAATAGTAATCTGCTCTCCGGTTTGTATTACCAAAGTGGATAACCTCACATTTATCCACATTTTAGTGCATTTGCCATGTATCTGCCCAGTCCCTCAATTTATCCAAATCACACTGGAGCTTCCTGACCCCCTCTTCCGTGCACACAACCCCTCCTAGCTTAATGTCATCTGCAAATTGGAGATATTACATCCAATCCCCTCATCCAGATCATTAATGTAAATTGTGAACACCTTGGGTCCCAGTACAGATCCCTGTGGCACCCCACTGGTCACCACCTGCCACTCAGAAAACGAGCCATTTATCCCAACTCTCTGTCTTCTACCTGCCAGGCAGTTCTCAATCCACATCAATACTTTGCCCCCAATCCCATGAGCCTTGATTTTGGAAGCCAGTCGTTTATGCGGGACCTTATCAAAGGCCTTTTGGAAGTCCAGGTACACCACATCCACTGGCTCTCCCCCATCTATTTTACCTGTCACCATCTCAAAGAACTCCAATAGATTTGTCAAGCACGATTTACCTTTTGTAAATCCATGTTGACTCTGTCCGATCCCTTCTCTGCTAGTCATATGCTCCGCTATTACATCCTTAATAATGGATTCCATCATTTTGCCCACTACTGATGTAAGGCTCACCGGCCTATAATTCCCCGCTTTTTCTCTACCCCCCTTTTTAATTAGTGGGGTAACATTAGCTACCTCCTACAGACAGCTCCTGACATAACCCAGCAACAAGATTGCGGCACTATGCACCTTCCAGATACAGCCAGCCTCCAGTTTTGATAAAATGTCATCACTCCCAAAGGTTCCCTTTGATTCTCTGGCAGTTCATTCCACTTGACCTGTTCAGCAATTTCCAACACTCCTTGTTTTTTTCCACTTTTAGTTCTTTGCTGTTTTTTTTTGGTTTGACACAAGTATTTGTAAAGGTCAACATCTTCTCAAAGATGGTGGTGATGCAGGCTGGTGGTTTATTTCACTCAAACGCTGTCTACTTCAGTGCCCTTTCCTTGATGGAAGCAAGAGATTACATCACTCTGCAGCACAAGACACATTTATAGTCCGTTTTCAGGGTAGAGATTGGTTGATTTCAATCCAGCGTAGATTACCATTTCCAAATATTTGCTTTTTCAAAACTATTTTGGTCAGAAATTTTTTTTTTTTGATATTTTATTCCATTTTGTGTGCAAGTCATAAGATCACATGATCTAGGGGCAGAAGTAGGCCCAGTGGCCCATCAAGTTTGCTCCGCCATTCTAATCTATCCTCCCACTTCACACCACTCTCCAGTTTACTCCCTGTAACCCACGATGCCCTGACAAATCAAATACCTATTAATATCTGCCTTAAATGCATCCAACGACCTTGCTTCCACAGTCGTCTGTCGCAAAAAGTTACACAAACTCACGACCTTCTGACTAAAGAAAGTTTTTTGCATCTCTATTTTAAATTGGTGCCCACTTATCCTGAAATTGTACCCTTTTGTCCTAGCCTCCCCTATTATGGGAAATATCCTTGCCTTAGCTACTCTATCCAGGCCTTTAGGCATTCAAAATGCCTCCATAATGTCCTCCTTCATTCTTCTGTACTCCAACGAGTACAATCCAAAAGCCAACAATCATTCCTCATATGCTAACCCTGGTATCAATCTGATAAAAGCATCTCTAAACCCTCTCCAATGCCATCACATATTTTCTCAAATTCTTTGGCTTGGCTTCGCGGACGAATATTTATTGAGGTGTAATGTCCACGTCAGCTGCAGGCTCGTTTGTGGCTGACAAGTCCGATGCGGGACAGGCAGACATGGTTGCAGCGGTTGCAAGGGAAAATTGGTTGGTTGGGGTTGGGTGTTGGGTTTTTCCTCCTTTGTCTTTTGTCAGTGAGGTGGGCTCTGCGGTCTTCTTCAAAGGAGGTTGCTGCCCACCGAACTGTGAGGCGCCAAGATGCACGGTTTGAGGCGATATCAGCCCACTGGCGATGGTCAATGTGACAGGCACCAAGAGATTTCCTTAGGCAGTCCTTGTACCTCTTCTTTGGTGCACCTCTGACTCGGTGGCCAGTGGAGAGCTCGCCATATAACACGATCTTGCGAAGGCTGGATTCGATGCTGTCAGCCTCTGCCATCTCGAGTACTTTGATGTTGGAGATGAAGTCGCTCCAATGAATGTTGAGGATGGATCAGAGACAACGCTGGTGGAAGCGTTCTAGGAGCTGTAGGAATGCCGGTAACGGACCGATGATTCGGAGCCGAACAGGAGTGTGGGTATGACAACGGCTCTGTATACACTAATCTTTGTGAGGTTTTTCAGTTGGTTGTTTTTCCAGACTCATTTGTGTAGTCTTCCAAAGGCGCTATTTGCCTTGGAGAGTCTGGTGTCTATCTCGTTGTCGATCCTTGCAGCCGATGAAATGGTGCAGCCGAGATAGGTAAACTGGTTGACCGTTTTGAGTTTTGTGTGCCCGATGGAGATGTGGGGGGGCTGGTAGTCATGCTGGGGAGCTGGCTGATGGAGGACCTCAGTTTTCTTCAGGCTGACTTCCAGGCCAAACATTTTGGCAGTTTCCGCAAAACAGGACGTCAAGCGCTGAAGAGCTGGCTCTGAATGGGCAACTAAGGCGGCATCGTCTGCAAAGAGTAGTTCACGGACAAGTTGCTCTTGTGTCTTGGTGTGAACTTGCAGGTGCCTGAAATTGAAGAGACTGCCATCCGTGAGGTACCGGATGTAAACAGCGTCTTCATTGTTGAGGTCTTTCATGGCTTGTTTCAACATCATGGTGAAGAAGATTGAAAAGAGGGTTGGTGCGAGAACACAGCTTCACGCCATTGTTAATTGGGAAGGGTTCAGAGAGCTCATTGCTGTATGTGACCCGACCTTGTTGGTTTCCGTGCAATTAGATAACCATGTTGAGGAACTTTGGGGGGCATCCGAGGCGCTCTAGTATTTGCCAAAGCCCTTTCCTACTCACGGTGTTGAAGGCTTTGGTGAGGTCAACAAAGGTGATGTAGAGTCCTTTGTTTTGTTCTCTGCACTTTTCTTGGAGCTGTCGGAGGGCAAAGACCATGTCAGTAGTTCCTCTGTTTGCGCGAAAGCCGCACTGTGATTCTGAGAGAACATTTTCAGCGACACTAGGTATTATTCTATTTAGAAGAATCCTAGCGAAGATTTTGCTTGCAATGGAGAGCAGCGTGATTCCCCTGTAGTTTGAGCAGTCTGATTTCTCACCTTTGTTTTTGTACAGGGTGATGATGATGGCATCACGAAGGTCCTGAGGCAGCTTTCCTTGGTCCCAGCAGAGCTTGAAAAACTCATGCAGTTTGGAATGCAGAGTTTTGCAGCCAGCCTTCCAGACCTCTGGGGTGGATTCCATCCATACCTGCTGCTTTGCCACTTTTCAGTTGTTCAATTGCCTTATATGTCTCTTCCCGGGTGAGGACCTCATCCAGCTCTAGCCTTAAGGGCTTTTGAGGGAGCTGGAGCAGGACAGATTCTTGGACTGAGCGGTTGGCACTGAAAAGAGATTGGAAGTGTTCTGACCATCGGTTGAGGATGGAGATCTTGTCGCTGAGGAGGACTTTGCCGTCTGAGCTGCGCAGCGGGCTTTGGACTTGGGGTGAGGGGCCGTTACACAGCCTTTAGAGCCTCGTAGAAACCCCTGAAGTCGCCAATGTCCATGCTGAGCTGGGCTCGTTTGGCGAGGCTAGTCCACCACTCATTTTGGATCTCCCGGAGTTTGCGCTGAAGATGGTTGCATGTGCGATAGAAGGCTCATTTTTTTCTCTGGCCAGGACGGCTTTGCAAGGTGAGCCTGGTGGCCAACTTGCTTTTTTGCCAGCAGCTCCTGGATTTCCTGGTTGTTTTCGTCGAACCAGTCCTTGTTTTTCCTGGAGGAGAAGCCCAGTACCTCTTCAGTGGATTGCAGTATGGCAGTCTTCAGCTGATCCCAGAGGGTTTCAGGGGATGAGTCCGTGAGGCGGATTGCATCCTCAAGCTTTGCTTTGAGGTTTGCCTGGACGTTTCCTCTCACTTCGTCTGACTGCAAGTTTCCAACATTGAACCTCTTTCTGCGGGCTTTGCTGTTCCTGGACTTTGGCTTGAAGTGAAGGTTGAGCTTCCAGCGAACCAGCCGGTGGTCAGTGTGACATTCCGCGCTGGGCTGGACCCTGGTGTGGAGCACATCTCGTTTGTCTCTTTCTCGCACCAGGACCTAGTCCAGGAGGTGCCAGTGTTTGGATCGGGGATGCATCCAGGTAGTCTTCAGGCTGTCCCTCTGCTGAAAAAGGGTGTTTGTAATGACAAGCCGCTGTTCTGCGCAGAGTTCCAACAGGAGGTGCCCGTTGTCGTTGCACTTGCCGACACCATGCTTGCCCAGGATTCTTGGCCAGGTTTCTGAGTCTTTGCCGACGCAAGCATTGAAGTCGCCAAGGATGACAACCTTGTCGGCTGTAGGGATGCGTTGAATGAGGTTGCGCAGATCAGTGTAGAACTTGTCCTTTTCTGCTTGTTCCGCCTGGAGGGGCTGTAGGGATGCGTTGAATGAGGTTGCGCAGATCAGTGTAGAACTTGTCCTTTTCTGCTTGTTCCGCCTGGAGGGTTGGAGCATAGACACTGATGAGGGTGATGCGACGCTTGTTTTGAAGGGGGATTCGCATGGACATGATCCGGTCCGAGTGGCCTGTTGGGAGGTTTTCAAATTTGGAGGCAATGGAGTTCTTGACCATGAAGCCGACACCAGATAGGTGTCGTTCATCCATAGGCTTGCCAGACCAGTAGAATGCGTAGCCCGCGCCGCGTTCTTGGAGGCTGCCTACATCTGCAAGGTGGACTTCACTGAGAGCGGCTATGTCGATGTCAAGTCTGAGGAGTTCATGTGCGATGAGGGCAGACCGACGTTCAGGTCGGTGGCTGTCAGCCTTGTCTAGCATGGTTCTGATGTTCCAGCATGCTAGCTTGAGTTTGTGAGCATCTTTTGAGGGGGAGGACGTGGAGGGGGAGGACATGGACATGTCCTCGGGCCTGCGCAAAGGAGGTTTTAGGTGGAGTGCAGTGTGCGCAGTACTGGCCCCACCCTTTACACCCATGGTTTGTGTGCCGTGGCCTAGCAAGCTGGGACGTGGCAGCGAGGGCCTTGGGTCGTAGGTTTTATATCGGAGTTGCCTTCTCCTATGCAGGTTTCTTACCCGGGCTGGAGGGGCCTGCCTCCCCTCCTAGATCGGACCATACCTGGTCGCAAATCACCTGTGGACATGGCTTAGGTAAGTTTAATTGGGTTCTCTAACTACCTCTGAGGTAGGTCAGGGACCCGGTTGGATTCTGACGGGGTTCACCGAGTCACACCCTTTCTTACTGCTGTGTAACTGGGGTGTAAACTGTAAAAAGCGAGGGGGAGGCGGTGGCCCTGGCCTCGGTAGAGTGAGGCAGGCGGAGGCCCCAGTCTGGGCAGAAGCGAGGGCGAGGGGGTGGCCCCGGCCTCGGCAGAGTGAAGCAGGCAGTGGCCCCGGTCTGGGCAGAAAGAAGGAGGCGGCGGCCCCAGTCCGGGCACAGGGAAGGCGGCGGCAGCCCCGGCCCCAGTCCGAGCAGAAGGTAGGCGGCGGATGCCCCGATCCGGGCAAAAGCGAGGGGGAAGCGGTAGCCCTGGCCTCGGTAGAGCGAAGCAGGCAGAGGCCCTGGTCCGGGCACAGGGAAGGCGGCGGCGGCCCCGGCCCCAGTCCGAGCAGAAGGTAGGTCACGGAGGCCCCGATCCGAGTAAAAGTGAGGGGGAGGCGGCGGCCCCGGCCTCGGAAGAGCGAAGCAGGCGGAGGCCCTGGTCCGGGCAGAAAGAAGGAGGCTTATTTTCTCAAATAAGGCACCCAAAACTGTACACAGTACTCCAAATGAGGTCTTTTTAGATTCTCAACATGACATCCCTGCTCTTATATGCTATTCCTCAAAAAATGAATGCTAACATTGGATTTGCTATCATCACCACTGACTCATCCTGGAGGTTAACCTTTTGTTTTATACACAGAAGTGCTCATTCAGTTCATATACTCCATATAAACTCATGCACCTTTGAACCTTTCCTTTTACCTGCTAGCTGGTAGAGCTACTGCTTCACAGTGTTAAAGAGGCCTGGTTTCAATTGGCGCAGTTTGTAAGTTCTCCCTGATTGCATCCTCCATGTGCGCTGGTTTCCTTACACATCCCACAGACATGCAGCTAAGCTGGTTAATTGGCCACTGTGAATTATTCCTAGTGTTGGGAATGCTGGAAGAATAAAAAGACTATATAAGATTAATGTAGGAATGGTGTATTGAATGGTTGATGGTCAGTGAAATTCCATGGGCGACAGGGCCTGTTTCCATGCTGTTTCTCTGTACCTCATTGATACATGAATCAATGCTGCAGCAAAGATCAGCTTCCTAACATGAATGTGCAAATTATAAGCAGGAGTAAGTCATTTGATCTTTCTGCCATCTAATAAGCTAATTTAAATGGAAATGCAATTCTGTAAAACCAGCTACCCTCAGTAAGCATACACCTCCTTTCTAATAGAACATAGAACATTAACAGCACTGTTCAAGCCCTTCAGCCTTCGATGTTGCACTGACCTGTATATTCCTATCAAAAAAACAATACTAAGTCCTTCCTACTCTGTAACCCTCTATTATTCTTTCATCCATGTGCCAGTTTAAGAATCTATTAAATGCTCTTAATGTTTCAGCCTCCACCACCACCCCAGGCAAGGCATTCCAGGCCCCCACAACTCTGTGTAAAAACCTATCCCTGATGTCTCTCCTAAAGTTTCCTCCCTGCATTTTGTGCAGATGTCCTCTAGTATATGTTATTTCTCCTCTGGGAAAAAGGCACTCACTGTCCATTTTATCTATGCCTCTCAGAATCTTGTAGACCTCTTAAGCTTCCCCTCATTTTACTTCGCTCCAAAACGAAAAGTCCGAGGTCTGCTAACTTTGCCTCATCAGACTTATTTCCTGATGATGTAATGTATTGAGAGTTTATTGTCATATATATAAATAGAGCTTTTTCGGCAGTCTGCTGGTTGCTAGAGATGTTCTCCAGGCATTGGTGTTTGGTCTGCTACTTTTCAAGTTGGACGTAAATGATTTATATTATGGAATTGACAGCTTTGAGTCCAAGTTTGCAAATAATAAAAGGAAGCAGGGAGCCTCCAGAGGGTAGGTTGGGAGAATGGGCAAGGAATTGACAGATGGAATATAATGTAGGGAAGTGCATTTTGGTAGAAAGAATAAAGAAGTAGGCTTTTTCTAAATTGAGAAAGGTAGGATCCAAAGAGACATTGGAGTCCAAGTATTGTAAGAGTTTGGGCTCCAGATGTAAGGAAGGCTATACTAGTGTTGGAGATAGTCCATAGGAGGTTTACAAGAATGATCTAAGGGTAAGTGTGTTAACATATGAGGAGTGTTGCCGAAAGGCCTATACTAATTGGAATTTGGAAGAATGAAGGAGGGAATCTCATTGAACTATACCCAATATTGAAAGTGTTGGATAGAGTGGACGTGGAGAAAATGTTTCCAGTAGTGGAGGGTGGGGTGGATCATCTATGAGCCGAGGAGAGAAGTTGATGGGCAGAATTGGCTAATTCTGCACCTGGGCATTGTGTTTCTCTTTGATATTTAACTGGTTACTTTCAAAATCTTAAAGAAGATGAGCAGTCCACAATCTCACCTGCTGCTTTTTGCTTCATTGCTAGGCGACTGTAGCAACTATTGTCTTGGCCACATCACAATAGGATGATTTTGTTTATCTCAGGTATTTAATTCTAAAAGCCTTTCTTGCTTTGAACATGAGCCCAGTCACACCAAATTTCACAAATCCCAATGATTTTCAGTGAGTCTGCCGATCATCCCAAACCTTTAGCAACTTTGAAGACAAGAGACTTCAGCAGTTAGTACAATGGGAATGTATGTTGGCAATACATAAATGTTTGGAAAAACTCAGCAGGTTAAGGAGTATCTAGAGAAAGCAAAGGATAACCAATGTTTTGAACTTAAGCCCTTCATCAGGTATGAGCATAATCAGGCAAGCACCCGAATGGGGGAGGAGTAAAATGGAGAGGAGGGAAGAAGGGGCAGAGAGGGGAGAACAGGTCAACCAGCAAGAGGTCATTGGTGGATATGGGTGGAAGGACCGAAGAGAAAAAAGCTGAGAAGTATTGGGGTAGGGGGTAGCTCTCAGAAGAGGGTGGGTAGCTAGTGGAAAGGGGACAGAGGGATGGGGGAAGCGTTGTTTGGGTTCGTGTGGGTCCCACAGGTTAAGAACCAGACCAAAGTTGAGGTACAAAGCACACACTTATTTCAGGGGTTGCAAACAGGAAAACAGGGTCAATATGGTAGGCGAACATCTACACAACTACACACACAATACGCAAGGGGCAAATGTATACTTCGGATAAATGGGAGGAACCGACAGAAGACTGGAGGAAATTATATGAACACACACACTCAACAGTCAGGATCAAGGTGATACTACATGACCCCACACTTTGACATGGGTCTTACTACCTAACCTCTGGACTCACCCCAATCTAGTGTGAAAAGTGCTACTTAAGTGCCACGAGGAGTCCATAAGAGGCAGAACGAAGGGGCACATGGTCCTTTATAGATCTGCATGCAGAACTGGGGGGGCCACTCACTTGGGGCAGTCTGGGTCCCATTGGCTGCTGTGGCCAATGGCTCGAAGCCAAATGCAGGGGCTCAGCAGGGGTCAGCTGAGGTGATTCACATAGGCCAATTGGGTGAACGTCTGGGTGGGCTGCCTGGACTGCAGCACCTGGTGATTTAGGTGGGCAAATCGCAAGGGTCACCTTGATGGTTTGGGGTGAATCTTTGACCTTGATTGGCAAGTGGTGGACGCTGCCTGTCCATAACAGGGAGGGACCTAATGGAAAGTGGAGAAGTCGATGTTAATGCTGTCTGGTTGAAGGGTGCGCAGACTGAATATTAGGAGTTGTTCCCCCAATTTGCAGGTAGCCTTGATTTGACAATGCATGAGGCCATGGACAACATGTCAATGTGAGAATGTGTTGTGCAATGAAAATGGTTGGCCACTGGGTTGTCCATCTTATTGTAGCGGACAGAGCCAAGGTGCTCGATGAAATGATCTCTCATTCTGGTCTAGTCTCTCTGATGTCGAGGAGGCCACAAAAGGAGAACTGGATGTAGTAAATGAACAGTAAGGACTGTTTGGGACCCTGAATAATGGCGAGGGAGGAGGTATGGTGCAAAGTGGGATCGCAGGGGTGAACAGGCAATCAGTGGGAAGGGATGAGTGGACGAGGGAGTCCCAAAGGGAGCAGTTCCTGTGGAAAGCAGAGTGGGGAGGAGAGATGAAAACATGTCTGGTGGTGGGATCATGTTGTAGCTGGTGGAAATTTTGGAGGATAATATGTGGATTGGAAGGCTGCTGGAATAGTAAGTGAGGACAAAAACATTCCTGTCCATGTTGCATCTAGGAGCGGAGAGGTCAGGACAGATGTGCAAGAAGTAGAGGAGATGTGGGTAGGGGCTGAAACGAGGGCAGTAGAGGAGCAGCCACATTTCTTTTGGAGAAAGGAGGACATCTTGGATGTTCTGGAATGGAAGACCTCATCCTGGGAGCAGATGCTACAAGAGAGGAGGAATTGGGAGAAATGAATAGAATCCTCACAGGGGGCAGTGCATGAAGAGGTGTAGTTGGGTATATTTGTTTGAGGTATGTTTGAGTGTTTTTATGCTCTTCTGGCCAAAAACTGGCACGATCAGCTCTTCAAAATTATTAGAAGATGATGATTATTACCAAGGTGACAGAGCCATCTCTATGAACTCTGCTCTATTTGTGGCGAATATTCTAAGTGTTAGTACAACAGAATGGCTGGCTGGCTAATTTAGAGGCTGCTTAATTGCTATGGGTCTGGAATCACATACTGTACAAGCCAGTCTCGGTAAAGGCTGGGGATTTTTCTTCCTGAAGGGCATTACAATCAACTGACAGCTTCATGATCACCATTCTGGGCACTAGTGGTAGTAAATTCCATATTATTTAATTAACTGCATTTAAATTCCCCAGCTGCTGTGGTGGGATTTGAACTCTTGCTCCCGGACCCTTTGGACTTCTGGATTTCCAGTCCAGATCTCTATGATGCCGCCATTTTCGATTAGGGAGGGTGGAGGCTGGTGGGTGGTTGAGAAGTTTTTATTTAAAGCAACCTCTCACTGTTCATGGACCCATGCCATGAACAGCTGTTTGCTCTCACCTGCCAAAAAAAGATTAAACCTGACCATCTTGTGAAGGTCCTAAATTACCGAAGGGATAATCCATCCTCACCTGACGAGAATGAGTGAGGCTCTGCCGGGCAGCACGCCTGCTTCTGTGAGAAGGTTTTAATATTATCAGGCAAACTACTGTTTTGCAGTTTATTTAAGTGTTGAGTGATTCCTAATGGAGCCATCAGACCTTGCTCATTGGGTAATGGTTTAATTAGGCACATCTGCTAGATTCCGAGGAGCGACTGCCCCTGTTCTGATACTGGTGAGATTGCAATTTGTCATCCTGGAAGCTGATGACTGGCAAGCGGTGACTCCAAGCCCATGAAGAGCATTAGCAATCTGTCTTGCAACATAATGGCTACGTGCCATTGAAGTGCTACAGTGCATCAGCACAGCATATCAAGTAGGACTTTTCCTCAGCCTTTCATATCCTTCAGACAACCACCTCAATCACTCATTTTAATCCAGATTTAAAAATGTGTCAGATGTGTGGCATTTTTTTTCCTTTCTTGTATATTTTTTATATATCTCAGATCTTTAAATTTGAAGTACTGATAGAAGGACTTTCTCATTCCTCAGTATCAAGCCTTTGCAAGTGCAGAACAAAAAAATATCCACTTTGTGATTTTCTTAACAGTAGGCTCACTGGCCAGAGCTGTTGAAAATCCTTTAATCTCACCTCAAAATAAAGTTCAGTTTTAGCATGGTAACAGGCCATTTCAGCCCCCGAGCCCGTGCCGCAAAATTTGCATCCAATTAGCCTTCAACCCCCGGTACGTTTCGAATGGTGGGAGTAAACTGCAGACCCCAGGGAAAGTCCGCGCAGACATGGGGAGAACGTACAAGCTCCTTACAGACAGCGAGGGATTCAAACTCCGGTCCCAATCGCTGGCGCTGCAGTAAAGGCGTTGTGCAATGCCAACTGTGCCACCCCAAACTAGACAAATTCGGACCTTTTTTTAAATATTTCATTTAAAATTGAACATCACAACATATCAAAAGTTACTACAATTAACAACATACATAATGTGATTAATCATTTTCATGTATTAAAAAACCCCGACCTCCCAAACCTCCCATCTAATACCCTCCCTCCTCCCTGCCCAACTACAAAGAAAGAAGGAGATTATTATTTAATATTAGAATTTTATAGCTTGAAAGCTTCTTGGCTGCAGGAGCGGAGACATCCACTGGAGCGGACCAAATTCGAATCTTTGAGGGAATTCCGCCCCCCCCCCCCCCCATCCAACATCATGTATGGATCATTTTTCTTGATTTAAAAGATGAGCGCAAAAGAAGTGTGCCTGTCTTTTGGTAAAAAGCAAAGCTGGAGAAACTCAACAGGTCAAGCAGTGTACATTCTTTCTTCTTTGGCTTGGCTTCGCGGACGAAGATTTATGGAGGGGGTAAAAAGTCCACGTCAGCTGCGGAAAGGGAAAAAGACATAACTAACATTTTGGGCTTGAGCCCTTCATCAAGGTATGAGAGGTCAAGTTAGCAGCATTTATTCTTAAAGTTACACTGCCTCATTGGATAAATTTCCATTTTTAAACCCAGGAATACTCATACTCTACAGATTTGGATTTTAATTTTCATAGGGCCTGTATTTTATAATCAACAGTAAAGTGTCAACTTTCAGGAAATCTCCGCAAACAAATCTGGTCTCCTCTTTGCTGTGTATTCCCCTTTCACAAGATTAGCTCTGGCAGCAGCATTTGATGAAGGATTCTCAGGTGAGTTTATCAAGTGATCACAATGGAGAATTCTCAAAGTGCTCAGCAGCTTTTAACTAACGTAATCTTATTACTAACAACAAAATAATCAGAAATCAAACATTTAAAAAATCTAAATTTATTGTGATGAGGGGACAAGATAGAATGGACAGCCAGCATCTTTTTTCCTGGTGTGGCAGCAGCTGATACCAGAGGACATCTGTCTCAGGTGAGTGGAGGCAGGTTTATAGAGGAGATGTCAGAATATTTTATTCAGAGAGGCGTGGATGCCTGAAATACATTACCAGGGGTGACAGTGGAGGCTGGTACAATAGGGACATTCAAAAAAGACAGGCACATGGATGTAAGAAAAATAGAGGGTTATGGACATGAGGTAGTGAAAAATTAAATTTTCACAGAGTAGGTTTAGATAGGTTGACAAAACATTGTGGCTGAAGGGCCTGTTCTTTGCTGGAATGTTCTGGGTTCCAATTTTGATATAGTTACTCCGAGGAAATTGAACTCCACATTAAAAATTTGTTTTTCAATTGGAATTATAATAGATTTAAGCAGATTCAGGGTAATAGATTTAGGAACCGAGATGAGGAGGAACTCTCTTCCCAGAGGGTGGTGAATCTATGGAATCTGCTGCTCATCGAAGCAGTGGAGGCTTCCTCAGTAATATATTCAAGAAAAGGTTGGATAGATTTTTACATAGTCGGGAATTTAAAGGATGGGGGTAGGTGGGCGGAGATGAGCCGATCACCAGATCAGCCATCATGGTGGAGCAGGCTCGATGGACCGGATGTCCGACTCCTGCTCCTATTGTTTACGTTCTTCTGTTCTTAAAAATTCACTTACATCTCATTTTTAAATCCTAATTGTTGTACCTTAAAAAAATTTCTAAACAATTTTTAACAAAACCATTCAATTGCCAGGGTTACACAATGTACCCTGGTAAGAAGCAATTTCAGAAGTTCTATGAATCATTTTGTTGTGGAGGCTGCAGAATGTAATGCCAAGTACAGCGTGTAACAAAGGCTGCACTGTAATTAAAAGTAAATCAGAAAAATCTGTAGACACTGTGGTTGAAGTTAAAACACAAAATGCTGGAGAAGCTCAACAGGTCAAACAGTGTCCTTTACATAGCAAAGGTAAAGATACAGAACTGACGTTTCGGGCTTGAGGTATGAGAAAATGCCGGCAGGCATCCAAACAAAAGAGTGGAAGGAGGAAGGGGGTGGCAAAGGCAGGAGATGATAGGTGTAGAGGGGGCAGCAGCACTGAGGGGGAGGAGGAATAACTGAATGGGTGGAAGAACTGGACAGACAGGAAAATGGGGGAATGGAAAGTGAAGCCAAGCAGGTTTAATGGAAAGCAATGAAGTCAATGTTCATGCCGTGTGGCCTGAGAGTGCCCAGAGAGAAAATAAGGTGTTGTTTCTCCAATTTGTGGGTGGTCAGGGTGGGACAGTACATAAAGCCATGGACAGACATGTGAAAGCGGGAGTGTCACCTGGAATTGAAATGGTTGGTCACTAGGATGTTGCTGTTATAACCATATAACCATATAACCATTTACGGAGCGGAAACAGGCCATGTTGGCCTTGTTGCAAATGGAGTGGAGGTGCAGAGGGAAGTGATCTCCCAGATTGTGACCAGTTTTTCCAATGTAGAGAATGCCACAAAGGGAGCAACACCACTCGTAGATCCTCTGGATGTATGAGTGAAGTGTTGGTTCATGTGAAAGTCCTGTTTAACGCCCCCGGTCCATGATGAGGGAGGAGATGTAGGCGCAAGTGTTGCACCTCTTGCGGGCACAGGGGAAGGTAGGGAGGGAAGAATGCACGAGGGAATTGCAGAGGGAGCGGTCCCTGCTGAAGGCTGAGAGTGGAAAAATGGATCTGGTGGTGGGATCCTGCAGAAAATGCCAGAAATTCTGGCAGATGATATGTTCGATGCGGAGGCTGTTGAGGTGGTAGGTGAGGATGTTTGTTGTATTTGTGAGCAGAGGGGGCAAGGGCAGATAAGCATGAAATGGAGGAGATGCAGGTGAGGGCTGAGTCAATGGTGGTGGAGGGAAAGCCACATTTGTGGAAGAAGGCAGACATTTTCGAAGATATGGACTGGAAGATCTCATCTTGGGAACAGATGCAGCGGAGATGGAGAAATTGAGAGAAGGGGATGGAATCCTTTCAGGGGACAAGGTGTGAGGAAATATAGACCAGGTAGTTATGGGAGTTGGAGGGTTTGTAGTATATGTCAGTGAAAACCTATCTCCTGAGATGGATACAGAGAGATCTAGGAAGGGGAGAGTGTTGTTGGAGATGGACCATACATGTTTGAAATCAGGGTAGAGGTTGGACGTGGTGGATTAACGTGACAAGCTCATCATGGGTGAATGAGGGAACCCCGATATAGTTGTCAATAAACTGGAGGAAGAGTTAGGGGGTCTTGCCTGTGTAAGCTTGCAGCATGGATTGTTCCACAAAGCCTACAAACTGGCAAGCATAATTGGGACCCGTGTGGGTATCTACGGTTACTTCTTTGATTTGGAAGTGGAAAATTTTAAGAAGAAGTTATATTGAGTGAGGATAAGTTTTGCCAGGTGGAGGAGGGTGGTGGTAGTGGATGACTGGTCAGATCATTGGTCCAGGAAGAAGCAAAGTGCTTTCAGACCTTCTGTGTGGGGATTGAGGTATAAAGGGATTGGAGATCCATTGTGAAGATGAGGTGGTTTGGGACAGGGAATTTGAAATCATTGAGAAGATGGAGGGCATGTGTTGAGTTGCGGATGTAGGTGGGGAAGGATTGGACCAGGAAGCAAGGTTAGAGTCAAGGTAGGATAAAACAAGTTCAATGGGGCAGGAGCAGGCAGAAACAATGGGTCTACCTGGATGGGTGGGTCTGTGTATCTTGGGTAGGAGGTAGAAAAGGGAAGTGTGGGGGTGGGAGAGAATGAAGTTGGTAGCCATGGAGGGGAGGTAACCAGAGGTGATGACAGTAGCTTGATGTATGGTGGTGAGGTCCTGTGGGAGAGGGTCAATAGCTGTTGACTGGCCTCGGCAATATAGAGATCAGTGCGCCAGACCACAACTGCACCACCCTTGTCTGCAGGTTTGATGGTGAGGTTTGGATTATTGTTGCAGAGAGTTCTGTGGAGGTGAGGTTGGAAGCAAAATCCACGTCATTGTGTTTACTCAGTTCTTAATAAAAGCGGTAATGAGATGGGAGTTTATTGTCATATACATAAGTACAATGTAAACCAAAATTCTTTCTTGGTGCAGTCACACAGGGATGTATGATACACCATCTCCAATAGTGTGAGCTAAATTACCACAGTGATATGCTCAGACAGAGAAAAGGGATAATAAATATAAATAAATAAATATTCATGGTGGATGATCTTCTTCAGCCCATGACTTTGGCCTTGAACTTGAGGAGATGAATTTCACTTGGTATTATTATTATTGGTATTGATGTACCATCAATTACTCGAAAGACTGTTGTTGAGAAACCAATAGGCTTTTATTCACTTTAGAACAACAGCAGAAGAAATACTCTTTGACTGTCCTGCACTGAGGAGAGTGGCTGTGGAACAGTCACCTTTATACAGGAGTCTGTGGGGAGGGATTGCAGGTACAATCTGCCAATAGGTGTGCCCAACCAGACAATTAAATGCAACAGTGGTTTACCATAAGTATTAGGTAAGAGCTAGTTCCTTCATCAAAGGATTAGCTTTCACCCTTATTGTGAAGGTACTATACAACAACATGCTCCCACATATACTCAGGATTTGAAGTTAAGGAAGTGTAGTCCATTGACTGATGGTCCCAGATCTTCTGCTAACCAGTCAACTTTCAATTCCCCACTGCACTATACATGGTAACACTGGTGTATTTAAATAGAAATTTGCAGGGCATAATGTTGGTTCCACTATAAATCGGCAAGCAATTTGTCATGACAAGTGATTTGTTATCGTTGAGAACAGTTAGAAAGCCACCATTTTTATTACCTCTGGGATTTTTTTACTGCAGAAGCCCTGACGTTGATCAAATTACACACCACACTGCAATTTGTGGGATCTGCTTTCCCGAATGCATTGTCACAGCAACACGGTAAAAGGTGATTCCTACTTTAAATGTTCAATCTCAGTGTAGAACCCAGATTTTTTTTTTAATGTGTTGCCATTGGAAGCATTGCTTGGTGTTTCATCAAGATTTTTATGAAAACAATTACCTTATTTATCAACGATTCCTCAACTGCTCCACAATTCTTTGTCTGTATGGCATATTGGGTGTAAAAATTAAATGGCCTGTTACTTATGGCAATCTCTCTCATGTTCGGAAATAAATTTTCTACTTTACGATAAATACATCAAGTATTGGTTGTGCAAAATAATTACTACTTGAAGGCTGTCATCTCGTTATATTTACTCTGACCATTTCAGTTTGTATCAGAACTAGAAGGGTTATCAAAATGACACCTTAATTCTGCTTGAAGTAAATCACAAAAATCTATCGTCACCGTGGTTGAAGTGAAAACACAAAATGCTGGAGAAGCTTAACAGGTCAAACCATGTCCTTTATGTAGCAAAGGGAAAGATACAGAACCGACGTTTCAGGCTTGAGCCATTCAAAGCATTTTTTTAATACCTCGACGAAGGGCTGAAAACTGAAACGCCGGTTCTGTACCTTTCCTTTTGCTGCATAAAGGACACGATTTGACCTGTTGAGCTTCTCCAGCATTTTGTGTTTTTTTTTAACCATAATTCTGTTTGTTTTTCTTTCTATAATTTTTTTTGCCTGGTTAGAGTTTTTCCAGTATACTGTTTCGATTTCATATTTTCAGCATCTGCAGTCATTACTTCAGTCCCCACATTATCATCTTCCTTTTCCCGTCTCTGTTTTCATGAGCATCTTTCTGCTTATATCTCCAATGGGCTCATCAGTCTTCGACACCTGCTTTTAACCAGTGCCATCTCCACTGGTGTTGTTCAGTCTCAGAATCAGAATTTATTGTCACAAAATGTGTTGTTTTGCAAGCAAATATTGCAATAAATTACATTTCAAAAATAAACAAATAGCGCAAGAAAACAGGAGAAAGTGAGAAAGTGTTGCCTTGTCAATTTGGAAATCTGATGGCAGAGGGGAAGAAGCTGTCCTATGGCCGCTGGGTGCTCGTCTTCGGGCTCCTGTATCCCTTTCCTCGTCGTAGCAGTGTGAAGAGGGAATGGCCTGGGTGGTGAGGAGTCCTTGAGGATAGAGGCTGCTTTCTTAAGGCACCATCTCTTGTAGATGTGCCCGATAGGGTGGAAATTGATACCCGTGATGTAGCTGGTCAAGTTAAAAACTCTCTGGAGTTTTTTTTTCCTATCCTGTGGATTGGTACCTCCATACCAGACAATGATGCAACCAGCCAGAATGCTGTCCGTGATACATCTGTCGAAATTTTTGAGAGTATTTGGCGACATACAAAATCTCCTCAAACTCCTCATGGATTATAGCTACTAGTGAGCCTTCTTCATGATCGAAGAGAGAGACTCTCTTCAATAATGCAGACAACATCACTAGTTAACATTTAAGGTTTCCTTTGTGTCATGCAAACCTCTCCTGTTCTCCAAAACTTAAAGTATGTTTGATTTCTAATCTTTTCAGTTCTGGCAGAAGGTCACTGCCTGTACATGACATTCGTGAGGCCAAACCTAGAGTGTTTCATGTGGATCTCGTCACCTACCTACAATAGTAATATAATTAACCTGAAAAGGCTACTGGGGTGAAAAGGCTTTAATTATGAGGATAGAACACACAACATAGAATATTACGGCATTGTACAGGCCCTTCAGCCCACAATATAACGCCAACCTATATAAACCAACCCAACAATCTAAACCATGTCTACCACGTACTCTGAACCCTCCATTTTCCTTGCATCCTTGTGCCTTCAAATATGTCCATATTTTACAGCCTTCACAACCACCACTAGCAATGCTTTCCAGGCACCCACTGCTCTCTGTGTAACAAAACCGAGCCCTGATGTCTCCCTTAAACTTTCCTCCCCTCACCTTATACAGATGCCCTCCGGTGATAGGTTGGGACATTTCTTCCTGGGTCGAAGGAGACTGTGAGTAGGATCTGAAAGAGCCTTCTAAAATCATGAGGGACACCTCAAAAATAAATGTTAATTCTTTTTATTTTAATTTGAAGTGGCCTTCAAACCCATGCTGCCCAGAAACACCAATAACCTGTAATCTCTATGTGATTTTTTTGAGCGTGGGAGGAAACCAGAGCACCCAGAGAAAACCCACGGAGGTTTCCAAATGAACATATAAACTCCTTACAGATAGCACCGGATACAATCCCATGTTGCTGTGGCTGTAGTTGCATTACGCTAACCACCTCACTAACCATGGTGCTATAAATGACCCTCGTTTCTTTTCCCCCAGGATAGGAAAATAAAAAATTGGAAGACACAAGTTTAAAATGAGAAGAGAAAGACTTTAAAAAAAAGACCTGAGTATCAATTTCTTCATGGTGGGTACATGGATTGAGCTCCCAAAGGAAGTAAGTGGTTGAGGTTGTCACATTTAAAGGACATTTTGACAGGTACAGGAATTGGAAAGGTTTAGAGTGATATGGGACAAATGCAAGCATGTGGAACAAAGGCCCTATTCCCATGCTGCAGCACACAATCTCTGAAAATTAACTATGTTTCTCTCATCTTAGATGCCATCTGATCTGCTGAGTATTTCCTATATATTCTGGCACATGGACAACTGTTTCTCTGTTCCCTGATATGCACCACACACTCCTTATCAGTGATCCATGAATCTCAATACACTAAAACCCTGTTATCCTGAATTCAAGCCACCAGAATATTCACTTATCTGGCATCTACCAATCCCCGTAGGTTATTAGAGATTTCTAACCTCCTGAGCTCATGATATGAATTCAAAAACTTTGTTAACTTTTCCTTAGAGTGGAGCTCCCTCAGTGCTGGGAAAAGATTCAAGGATTACCAAGGAGACAAGGGTTGAGGGAAGAGTTGCAGGAGAACTATGACATGGTTTTGGCCTGTGCATTTCCTTTAGAAGAACGTGTATCCTGTGTTCAGGCTAAGATCAATAGTCAATAGGGGATATAATGAGGAGCGACTGATGGGGGAGGGGGGGGGGTGTAAGGAATTGGACTCCACTGGAAAAGAATCCAGTAAAAGAAGGTGGAGCCCTTAATCACCCCATGAGGTGCAAGCAAAGGATATGTTGGCTTAAATCATATCAAAGTTGTGCTCAGCTCTGCAATTTCTGTGAACAAGGCTAAGGCCATTTCGGTTGACTTTTGTGTGCAGTACAATTTTTTTTCTCAGAATGTTCAATGTGAGTTCATTGTCAGGCACAGGCAAACCCCACTCTACGTGATTAATTCATTCCAGTGTTTATTCACATAAGATGAATTCCCGTTAAGTGATTAATAGAAACAATGGGAATCCCCATCCTTTCAGATAATCCATCAAGACTTATAAAAATGTGTTTTAAAAACAACATTTAGCTGCATATAATGCCCAAACTGTTATGGTTAATAAAAATAAATATGTTATTTTCATTTATTTCATGATTGGATCACAAATAAACTATTTCTTAGAAAAATATTTGTCTGAAGTTGACTGGACAGATATTGATTTTTTTTTTCTCATTTTACAATTTCCTATAGCTAGTGATCGCTTTTCCTAAATTGTTGTGGACTTCGATGCTTTTCTCCATGTTAGGATCGACGTTTAGATTAAAATCCTTGGCTATTTCACCAATTTTCAAATCCTTTTTGAAAAATTTCTGGAAATGTTGCAGCACCATTTTTATCAGTTCTGGCTGCTATCCCTGTGTTTCTTACGTTGTGTTCAAAGCGGTAAAATCAACCTAAACTTGTGTAGAAATTTGCTTATCTCCTTGAAATTTATTTTCTTTAAGCATCGAAAAGATGTTTGAAGCTTTGGTTTGAATGTTTTTTGTACAAAGTTGGTATTGAGTTTTGGTTACAATCTTCTATCCAAAGATGAATTAGCGGTTCCATTTCAATCATTAATGGACTTCTGTTTCAGCTAATTTGCAGTCTTAGAGAAACTGATGAAACTTGACCTTTTCCTCTATTTTCATATGTCTTAATTAAAATTGTTCATACTGTTGACTCATTGTAGCCCAGATCATGTCCAATTTTCATATTGCTGCCGCTGCCTTCATATCGTTTAATTGTCGAGAATTGTGGGCAACAAGCAGGCTAACAAAATAGAAATTAAACTCATTAACAAAGAGTTAATGTTTTAATAAAGAGTTTTATTAAGGACCTTTAGTAAAATAGCAAACTAGAAAGTTATGCTTTGAGGAAACTTTCAAGCTACAGAAAATCTGTAACTCCATAATCAAAAGACATTATTCAACTAAAACATTTGTTACTCACAGAAATATAGTCAAACAATAAGAGTCTTCAAGATTGTCTTTGGAACAGACTGCAGCTGACAATATTTCATTGTGAGTGGAAGATAAGCTAAAGATAAAGATAAAGCAGGAACAGAAATGTTCTCAATGTACTTGGTTAATCAAGAAATCCTGACAGAAGTGAAATATTACATTTCCAATTAGTCAATAATTTGGGCCAATTAGTGAGCATCTTGGGCCATGAGCTTATAGAATTGCACATAAACATTGGTCCCAGTTTACTATATAAATCATGTCCAAAACCTATGTAAGCTGAGTGGGTTCTCAGTTCAGAGAACGAGTTATTGAACTCTTCCTTGTACTCTCTCACTCCTGCAAGCATTACTGCAGTTGAAGTAATAAATTGTTTATGCTTTAAACTGGTTCCGTGGATCTCTGCTGTATTCTTTATCGACGCATTCACAGCGCGGGCTGATTTTTTAAGTGTTAGCTTTCATTGTGTTGATATCCAGATGAGCACTTTTAATGAAATTGAATGATTACTCTTCACCTTTTCAGGCACAATGGTTACATGATGTAATGTCTTGTTTAAGCTTGGAGAAAAATAGATAGAGCATTAAAGATAGAAAGTTTTCAATTTGAAAAGATGCAGGGCCCATTCATAGATTCCTATCAGAATTGGAAGATTTAAGGAGGCTGGATGCTTCTCTGTCTGGTGTCCGAAGGTCGCTCTTTGATCCATATCTTTACATCCTTCTCTACAAGGTAACCTTGATTAGAGGGAGGGGATAAATTAGATTTAGTTGTAGTTTTCTTTTTTTTTCTTTGTATTTTTTTTATTAACTTGTTGAATATGGGTTTAATTATGGTTGTCAGAGATCATTTCAATAAATTAGACAGTATTTACCTTTTGCTAAGATCAAGGGATAGTCTAATGTAGTTTTACCTATTATCTATCCATATGTATATGATATGACCTGTTATTTGTTTTATTAAAGACTATCTATGTAGGAATTATATCTTAAGCTCAATAAAAATATTTTAAAAATAAAGAACTTAGTTTTTCTTCTAAAGTAATTGCTTTTCTTTTCTTTTTACTATCCCTAACAGATTCTTTTCTACATTTTCTTTTATCCATCTTTGATGGGGCAATGCACTGAGTCTGACTGTCATTTGCCCATATTTTATTTAGGGCCATTCATGCGATCTACTAGTAACTCGAGTTTTCCAGAATTTTCAGGAAGATCTCACAGTAACTAAATAATTACACGTGTAAAACAGGAAATGGTTGCAATTTTCCAAATCTCGGCAGCTGAACTTTGTGTTATACCGGGGTTTGCCCGAACAATGTACCGTTGCACTGAAAAAGCCAAGCAGGTACAAAAGTTAAAACACCATGCTGCAGAAACTCAGCCGGTCAAAGAGTGTACTTTATGTAGCAAAGATAAAGATACATAACCAATGCTTCAGGCTTGAGCCCTTCATCAAGGTATGACAAAATGTAGGGAGGCACCTGAACAAAATGGTGGAGTGGAGGGGCAGGGGGAGGAGCACAGACCACAGCAGTAGGTAAAAGATGAGTAAGGGAGGGAGGGAGGGCACACACCAGCAAACAGGGGAAGAGGGGATGGCTCTGTGACTGGATGGAACAAGGTGGAAAGCAGAAGGAAATAAGACAGAGGGAATGGGAAAAGATGGAGAATGGGGAGTAGCAGAAACTAGAGAATTTGATGTTAATGCCCTTGGGTTGGAGAGTGTCCAGGTGGAAAATTAAATGTTGCTCCTCCAATTCACAGGTGGTCTTGGTTTGACAGTACATGAAGACATGGACAGGCATGTCAGTGTGGGAATGGGATGCAGAATTGAAATGGTTGGCCACTGGGAGATCCCTGTAACTGATGCAGACAGAGTGAAGGTGCTCAGCAAAGCGATCTCCCAGCCTGCGTCCAGTCTCTCCGATGCAGTGAAGGCCACAATGGAAGCACCAGATGCAGTAGATGACTCCCGCGGATACATAAGTGAAATGTCACTTCACTTGAAAAGGCCTGTTTGGGGCCGCAAATGGTGGCGATGGAGGAGGTGTGGGCATGTGGGTGGCACTTCCTGCAGCCACAGGGGAAGGTGGCAAGGAGGCAATTAATAGGAAGGAATGAGTGGATGAGTGGAAGATGGGTCTGGTGTTGGGATCATGTTGTAGGTGGCGGAAATTACGGAGGATAATGGACTGGATGGATATCCACCCATGTTGGATATGGGTGCAATCTTGAAAATTTAAATGACCACATATACAAGACAGGAAAAGAAATAATAAATAATCAGTATCTTTTGGTGGTCCGGGTGTTATTTGCCTTTATGCACATGCACAGCAAATATGTCGAGGAACCAGAGCAGAAGCCTGGTCATATCCAGTGGATAAAATTCGATTATATTATGTTTGAACATGTTACTTTATGCAACATAATTTCTGGGCTCTTGCATCTCATTGGGGAAGGCTGAAATTGCTACTCTTCAGATGTTCAATTGAATGTGATTTCCCTATTAGTTGGGTTAATCAGACTGTGAGCAAGTCGCTTTTATTAAAAAAGTAACATCCCTGTGGTAGTTAACTTGTCAAATCATTCATTAAACGTTTCTGAGGCAAGGAATGTCATAATGTGTGAAGGACTGCTGACTGAAGCATAATTGCAAAAAATGGGCTGACACTGAAGTTAACAATTTTTAATGTACACCACGTCCAGAATGACCTTTAGGGAAAGTTTCTCAGGTAAGGATTCGACATGGCTATAAATCAATCTTTTTTACTCCTGTCACACTACAGCATTGAACAGGAGCCTACCACATGCAAGTCGCTATGGTTCTGAGCAACTTTCTGCCTGCAGGCTTTTTTCCATGTATCAGATTTCACTCTTGTGCCTGAACAAGGAAACCCACAGTTGTCAGATTCTTCAGAGAGCAATTACTTTCTGCATTTTACAATATTTTGCAATATGTTTTTTCCCATTGCTCTGAGCGTTTTTAGGAAAATAGCAAGCTGGTTCGGTTCAATTTTTGTCTAAACAGAATTAATGAAAACCTATCAATCTTGAAGCTGAACAGCAATCCATGCTGATGCAGAGCCCAGACAACAATGTAGCTGGTAATGTAAAAGCCAAGCTATCTCCTCCACACGACATTAAACAAAACTCCCTCTGATGCCGATCCAAAGCCACAAAAGCCTTGAATTCACATTGGGTAATACTGGTGTACAAATGTTTAATGGGTCCATGCAAAATTATTTCCTCACTATTTTAAGAGGATTGAACCTTTAGGGTAACGATCCATGTGCAGTCCCCTGCACTAACTGTTCAGTATTGTGGTAGTCAGTTTTGGAGTGAAGCAATTGGAATTGTCTTCTAGCATATTGGTATTTCTGTATTGTAATGAGCAGGCTTGTATGACTGCAAGCATAGGTGTATCTAGGGTATGGCAGCCATGGCACATGCCCTGGGTGCCATTTGAAGGGGGTTACCACTGTCCACTCAAACCAATCTTCATAAGAGTTTAAAAACAAGCTTGTATGTGCTATTTAGGACCAGGAGTGTGTGTTGTTGACACTGTCTGCCACTCAGTGTTGGTTTCCTTGACCCGTCTGTGCCTTGGAGGCACCACGCTTTGCTGCTGGTGTCCTGGCCCACCCACCGAAACCTGTACACATTCTGCTGTGGACTTCCTATTAAACCCAGCATTCAGTATTCACCAAGGGGAGAGGATTCCAGCACCAATCCTCCTTTAACGATGATGTAAAAAAATACGCAGTGTGCATGGCGAGCAAGCAAGCGGCTGAAAGTTGGCAATTTGTGGCACGTTTGCACCAGCAGAGCCTGGAAATTAATCACCCCCACCCCACCCCAACCCAACTCTCCCAACCCCCCCTTGTCTGATATATTTCAAACAGAATACTTTTCAGGCCAGCGAGACAATAATTAGCATTAATACTTTTACTGTAACTGCCGAGGGGAGGGTTCGGAATTGGGTGTTGGGAACTCCGGTGACAGCCACTCAAAACCTTTAACTTGGCAGTTCCACTCCAGCCCAGGGAATGTCACTCATTGCTTTCATTCAGTGAATGCTGTCCTTTGAGGGTGCTTTTTAATTGAAAAGACTCTTGTGCCTTTTAAGGTATAGATTATTTTCTAATACCTCAATATATCCAACACAACATTGGATATGACTATCTTAGGATTCTGCAGTGGTGCGGACAGATAGGGACTGCAAAGTTGATGGTGTAGCGGTGCTGAGGGATGGTTGCGGGGAAAGGGTTGAAGTATGTTTTAACAGGGGAGGCACAATTTTGGTGGTTGCCATCAGCACAATTTTCCCTAGATATGCCTCTATCTGAAAGGCACTCTGAGATGTCCAATGCAGTCATCTGTAGTTCTCTTCGGAGCCATTGGCCAGCCATCATTGCTAATTTTATAAATTCTAGAATCCAAGCAATTTTCCATATCTTGCATGTTGACTATTTCTAGTTTCAATTGTCTCACTGAAAAGCCAACACCAGTAGCTTTGGAATCCTTTCTCTCTATCTCTACTTCCATTCTGTTTGATCACATGACCAGCTCTATTTAAGAGGCTTGTTATCCTGTGGGGGGTGGGGAGGGGGGTTGGCAGAGAATAAAAGTGCTGTATAAATTTGGGTTTGCCACTGATCGAAGGCAACAAAAGCCAATTTTGATAGAATCAGCAATCTGGATCTTTGGGGGAATTCCAATTTGCATTTCCTCAAAGTCAGCACATCTCTTAACAGAGGACAAATCATTTTGTATGTTTCAGTTGACTGAAAGAATGGAATCTAACATGTGTTACTGTTACTTCAACAGGAACCAAAAATTGAAAATCAATACTGTAGCTCCACTGACAGGATCAGAAAGACGTAAAATTCCACTTAATGAGAAGACATTTTATTGTTTCTTCAGAGGTTGCAGACATCGTTAGTAAAATCAGAACCTGTCCTTGCTATAATCACAGTGATATGCAAGGCCATTTCAGAAGTTAGTCGAGGGTAAACCACATTGATCAATCTGCTCACAAACAGGCTGTACTGATGAGATCAGTTGGCACCCTTTCCTGTGGGGCAATGGTAAATCAATCCCCTCGTTTTACGATCATCATCACAAGCACATGATCTTTTTCCTCCTTTCAACAGACTAAAAATATGGGAACTTGTAAACAAGCCCCTCCAAATATAAGGTCATTTACTTTTCTACCATTATCACAATCTTTAATGGATCTTTCATTGGTAAAAGATAATGCCTCTGCAATATTTAACTGTATTGTTCTGCATTTCCTGTTCTTTATTCCAGTGACCCTATACCCCTCAGTTAATAGCTAAGTGCAATGCTACATGTGGTTTTATTATTTCGCTACCTTCCATACTTAAATTGGATTGATTGGCTTGAATAGCACACAAAACGAAGCTTTTCTCACAGCATCTTAGTACACTTGACAATAAACCAGTGGCTTTCAAACTGCCCCCCCCCCCCCCGAACTCACATTCCACTTTAAGCAATCCTTGTCATGTGATTGGTAAGGATTTGCATAAGGTGGTATGTGATTGGGAAGGGAAGGTTGAGAACCACTGCTCCAGACCCAATTGTTATGTTAATATTTTGCTTGAGAAAACTTGTCATTGGCCCATTTCCTTTGGAGTTATGAAACCTTGCACATAACGAGTCAATTAGGTATGATTAAAATGCTGGTTTTAAACTTTTTTCTCTCTACTCACATACCACCTTAAGCAATCCCTTACTAATCACAGAGCACTTATTGCATAGGGATTGCTTAAGGTGGAATGTGAGTTTAGGGGGACAGTTTGAAAACCACTGGAATAAACAAATAAATTCATTGAATTATACAGCTATTTAGTTGAATTTAAATTTCCCACCTGTTGAGATGGCCTTCAAGCTCCTATCTCCAGACCAATGACCTAGACTTCTGGATAGGAGTCCATTAACATTGCCATCAGGACACCCAGCTCACTTTGTAAATGGGAGTTTTTAGGCAGAAGGTCCTGTTCGTGAGTCGCTACAGCTGCATGTAAAAATTTGCATCTCCCAACATCTGGAAATATACTTATAAGAACTCAGTCATTGATTTGCTTTGTGTCCTAGCAACTGCAGCAGATCTGGGAAACATCAATGCACTACAGCTGTAAGAATAATCTTCTGGGATCCTTTCATTAAACTTCCATACTTTTCCAAATACATCAGTTTTTTTTTGATAGGTTGCACCTGAACTGTGAGAGCTGCAGTGGCGGGTTTAAATGAGTTTGTCAGGGGGGGAGGAAAAACAGAATGATAGGGCAGAGAATAGAGCAGATGCTGTAATGGTTGATGTTTTTTTTACACAGCTGCTGCGTTCCAGAAAAATATTCCCATTTTCCTGGAACACATTCTGTGTGAAAAGCTCAGAATGGGAATTAGCGCGCCATTCCTGTTCTGACATTTTACCTCCTAGACCCCTTGTCAATCTCCTGGAACACCTGCAGTCTGAAGTGCAGGTATTCCATGGACAGCAGGCTAATGAATAGGACGTTGCTGCAATGGTGTTGCAAGTCCCCCCTCTTTACTTACCGCACTTTTGGCATGCTATCTAAACTCACATAAGAAAATGGAAATGTGGAGTCATGATCATTTGTGTGTGAACATTCTTCAGGTTGGTAAAATCACTCAAAGTCTATCTAAAGAACATAATAGATGACCTGTGAGGAAGGACAGGTAGGGGAGCGAGCATCAAATGTAGCCAGGTGGAGGGAATGAAATGTGTTTATTTCAATCCAAGAGGGTTAAGATTAAGGGAGATGAACCTAGAGCATGGATCAGTATGATGCTGGGCCATTGCAGAGACTTGGCTGACACAAGAACAGGATTCACTGATATTTACAATGTTTTAAAAGGGTTAGGGTGGGAGGTAAAAAGGGGGATGGAGTAGCATTACTAATCAGGGATAATATCACAACTGCAGAAAGGGAGGGCATTGTGGAGAGATTGTCTGCTCAGTCAGTGTGGGTGGAAGTCAGAAACAGAAAGGAAGTGATTACTCTATTGAGAGTAGTCTATAGGTCCCCAAATAGCTTCAGGGACACTTGAGGAGCACATAAGTAGGCAGATTTTGGAGTGGTGCAGAAATAACAGGGTTGTTATTATTAAAGAAAGACTTTAACTTTCCGAATTTTGACTGGGACCTCCTGACTGCAAGAGGGATAGATGTCAGGTGTGTTCAAGAAGGATTTCTGACACAGTATGTGGACCAGCTGACTAGAGGAGAGGCCATACTGGATCTAATATTGGGTAATGAACCTGGTCAGGTGACGGACCTCTTGCTGGGGTATCATTTCAGTGACCACAGCTCCCTGAACTTTAGCATAGCTATGGACAAGGATAGAATCAAAGAAAATGGTAATGTGTTCAATTGGGAAAGGGCTAATTTTGATGGAATTAAACAGGAGTACTAAAGTGAGAACAGATATTCTCAGATAAAAGCACAGAATTAATGTGGATGATGTTTCAGGCCACTTGAGTGGGGTTCTATATTGGTTTGTCCAACTGAGACAGAGAAAAAATGGGAGGATAAGGGAAGTATGGTTGACAAAAGAGGTGAAATAGCAAGCTAACAGAGCATAGACCATTACAGCGCAGTACAGGCTATTCATCCCATGATGTGGTGTAATCCCACTTAACAAACTAAACCTTCATTATCTCACACCCATTGCCCTCTATTTTTCCTGCATCCATGTGCCTGTGGTAAGAGTCTTCCAAATGACTCTGTTGGACCAGCGTCCACCACCACCCATGGCAATGCACCCTCTGCTCTCTGTGTAAAAAAAAAAGTACTTCTGACATCTCTCCTAAACTATCCTCCTCTCTTCTTGTGCAGAATCTCTGGTGTTCACTACTCTTGGCCTGGGAAAAATGTGCTGACTGTCCAACCTGTCTATGCCTCTCAAAGGAAGAAGGAAGCATACATAAGGTTTAGGAAGCAAAAGGCAGGAAGGGTTCATGAGAACTATATAGTAGCCAGGAAGAAGAAAGGACTTTGAAGACCTGCGAGGGCACAAGAAGGCCTTAGCAAGTAAAATTAAGGAAAAATCTAAAGCATATTTCAAAGCATATGTATAAAACAGAGTGAGTGTAAAGGAACAGCTGTAAGAGAGTATATAGATATGATTTTGGGAGATAAGTTGGGGAAGGTTTGTTAGAGTAGGTCACATACAAACACTTTAAAACAGATTTTATTTAAAATACTGGAGCTCTGCTAATGCTAGACATGTTAGCCCTAGAGCCTTTGCAAAAGCTTTGGGGAATCCCCAAGAGACTTCACTAATGGATTGTTGCTTACAAAAAGACAACAGATGAAAGAACTTGTCGGAGACACAGATTGTCTGGAGTGGAACTTGCTGTTCTAGGAGGGTCATGTGGCTTTGCAAGCAGAGAGAGAATTTAACAGGATTTCTCTCTGAAAGAGAGACACAGAGATCAGTTCTGCAGGGCTACAGTCAGAAGCCGCAGCTGGGACTGAAACAGGACAAGCTGGCAAGCTTGTGGAAAACCCCATTTGGAAGATGGGTTGTGAGTGCTTAGTTCAGCCTGGTCAAAGCCCTTGTAGTTCATGCAAGGGGAGAGGACTGGATTTCTAATGTTTCACTTGAAATATGGGAAACAAAAAGGAACTCTGTGGTGACCTGAAAGAAAGAGGTTATCATCTAGAGAAACCTGAGGGGGCAAGTTTCTTTGGCAGGACACTGAAGTGACTGATTAAAAAGGGATCAGTTGTGGGTGCCCAGCATACAACACATCTCTCTCTGAAAACTGACAAGAACCTTTCTGAGCAGTAACCATTTACCTTTCTAGCACCAAAGCCTGGTAACTTTATAAATGTTAAATTCTGTACACAGTATAAGAATTGCCTGCAACCAGTGAACTTGGAGGAGTGAGAAGTGAGTTTGGACTGTGAATCAAAGAACTTATCTGAACTTACACACACATTACATACATGTGCATTTAGAATTAGAAGGGGGGGGGGGTGAAGTTAGGTTAGTTAAGTCAATAGTGATAAGTTAAATTGTGATCCTGTTTTCATGTTTAAAGATAATTAAAAACAACTTTTAAACTTAAAAGTAACCATTTTTCTTGGTGAATATCTATTGCTGCTGGGGTTTTGGGATCCTCTGGGCTCATAAACACAGCCACTGAAGGAAAAAGGAGACAACGTGTGCCTGGAGGCTGAAGAAGTAGGGGAGGATTTGTGAGAGTCTTTGAAAATCAAAAATAAAATATTCTAACAAAAAAAAGAGGAAGTGCTGGATCATCTTAAAAACATTTTTAAGACCCTGGGACCAGATGAGATATACATTAAGTTTTACAAGGAGGTATCAAAATAAACTAAGGAAAGGTGGTAGATGTGGTGTATATATATTATAGCAAAGCATTTGACAAGGTCTTCTGTGGCAGGCTCATTCAGGAAGTCATGAGGCATGGGATCCATGGAACTTCAGCTGTGTTGATTTAGTATTGGTTTGCCTGCAGGAAAAGAAGTTAGTAGTAGATGGACCATATTCTGCCTGGTGGTCAATGAGAAGAGGACCCATAATCTTGGTGATTTTTATAAATTACCTGGATGCATAATTACAGGAATGGGTCAGTAAGTTTCTAGATGGCACAAACATTGGAGGTGTTGTTGAGAAGAGTGGAAGGTTGTTGTAGGCTGCAACAGGATATAGATGGGATGCAGAGTTGGGCAGAAAAGTGGCAGATGGAGTTCAATCCAGATAAGTGCGAAATTGCGTATTTTGGAAGGTCAAATTGAAGGTAGAGTACATGGTTAATGGGAGGATTCTTAACTGGTTGGAAGAACAGAAGGAATTTGGGGTCTAAATCCATAAAACTCTCAAGATTGCCACTCAGGTGCATAGGGTTACTAAGAAGGCTTGTTGGCATGCTGGCCTTCATTAGTCGGGGATTGAGTTCAAGAGTCATGATGTAATGTTGCAGTTTTATAAAACTCTGTTTAGGCCACACTTGGAATATTATGTTCAGTACTGGTTGCCTCATAATAGGAAGGATGTAGAAGCTTTGGAGAGGGTGCAGAGGAGATTTACTAGGATGTTGCCTGGTTTGGAGACTGTATCTTCTGAGGCAAGATTAATGGAGGATGAAAAAGGATGAAAGGTAAAAGAGGTTTACATGATGATGAGGTGCATAGATAGGATGGGCAGCCAGCACCTTTGATCTGGGTTGACTTTAGCAAATGTTAAGGCAAGGGAAGTAAAATTTAGGAGAGACATCAGGGGTAATTTTGGCCCCCCACCCACCCACTCCCCTGGCCATGATTTGATCTCCCTGCAAACTGGTCATGGTAAAAGCTGGTACAGTAGGAAAATTTAAAAGATTGTTGGACATGCACGTGGATTAAAAAAAATAGAAAGAAATGGGTGTGAGGTAGGGAAGATTTAGATTGTTGATTGCACTTATGTAGGTCGGGACAACATCATGAGCTGAAGGGCTTGTACTGTGCTGTAATGTTCTATGTTCTATACAGTTGGTTCGACAGTCTGTGATTAAGCCAGCCAATTAAATGTTATGAAATTAGTCCCATTTAACCCTCAAGGCTGCTAAGCCATTCAAAAAAACAATGACTGATGAGATTGAAGCCTCAACTCCACCCTCCCACCTAGTCCTGGTAAATTTTCACACCTCCCTTTTCCCCTTGTTTATCAATAATCTATTTACCTCCACTTTAAAAATATCCAAAGACTTTGCTTCCTTGACTGAAGGAAGTTCCAAAGAGTAGAGATGAGGCTCAGACTTTCTCCATGAATAGTAGGGGCCTTGGGAGCATTGAGGATTTAAGTTTCCTTTATTCTCAGGTAATAGTACAGAACATGTAATATTACACAGAATTGCCTTCTGCCTGCCATAAGGAAGACAAAGAGTTGCCTTGTGCCCCTTGCAGTACAAGAGAAAGAGCCCCTTCAGAGTCATTGTATGTCTATGGATTCAACTCCAGCGCTTAAATAGCTAAGACTCAGTTTCTTTTTATTTTTTATTGGTTTTTATAATAAATACAGTACAATGAAGAAATTGGAACAAAACTGAAAATACAATGTGACATGTATACATATATCACAACAAAACTTCACACAATATAAACTCAGTCTCCCCTCCACTGTACTGGATGAAGATAGAAAAGACATCAAAAATATTATATACATAATATATCAATTCCTTTTCGATCCATCGGCAACCCGAGCTCCAGATCCAAACATCTGACATAATCAGGAAGCCTTCAGTGCCCAAGGTCATTCAGGAGCCCTTCTTGCCCTCAACCACCTCTCAAAACCCAGCTTGGATTCTTGGTTCCCATGAGCCAGTCTTCAGCACCCTGCAGCCTGTGTCGTTGGTCTTCCCTGTTGGGTCATCTTCTCTGCCTCTCCTTCACCACAGAGGGTGCTCTCCCCGTTTCTGGTGCCCTGGTCCGCTGGTCCCTGGAGTCTGCAATCCCTTGTGGCCGCTGCTGAGTGCAGGCGCCCTCCACCTTGGACACTGACTCGTGATTGCATAATTTTAGTTTCAAAAGTTCCTTAAACAGCCAATTTAATATCCATATGGAACCATTGGTATTTGGACCGGGTGGCGGAACCTTTCAGAGCAGCACTGTGTCTGCACTCTCCACTCTCCCAAAGTACTTTCAAGGTGCCAGGCATATGATGTGGTTAATAGAAGCATGGGGTATACTTGCCTTTATCTGCTAGGCATTGAAGAGTTTCTCCATCATTGTGCTTTTACTTCAACCACAGTGCCTGCAGACTATTGTGTTTTACAGATGGAAAATTCTGCCAGGGATAAATAATTTCATCCATGAGGAAAAACTGGAGGTCTTTTGTATCTAGAGCAGAGGAGGTTAAGAGGAGACAGGATTGAGGTGCATCAAATCATAAGGAGAATAGTCAAGTAGACTGTATCGAAGACAGTTTTAGGGCCTTTGGTAAGTGATTTAGAAGGGAATGTGAGGAAGACCTTTCTAACCCAGACATACACTGCCTGTAAGAGGTCAAAGCAGAGTCATTGATAGCATTTAAAAAGTGTCCAGATGAGTGTTTGAATCACTAAAGCATAGAAGACCCTCAGGCCAAGTGTTGGAAGATGGGATTAATATAGATGGGTTCCCACTGATTCACATGAAGATTGTGGGCTGAATGGCCTGTGCTCGCACTCTATTGTTCAGGCCTTTGGAAATAAAAAAAATGTCTCATCCCTGTCTTGATTTCTACTTCTGGATACAAGGAAACAGCGCACAATCACCCTATCAAGTCCCCTCTATCCTGTCTGTGGCCTTTCTCCCAGTGTTCAGTTGTCATCCCTTTGAACAGTAGCATTACATCCCACTCCAGACAAATAACACAAGCTCAATCAAGGTTTGGTCTTTTACGCTTCTTTCAAGGATGATACGATGCAGCCCTTCCAAAATTCATGCTCCTCTCTTCTCCGCACTCATCTGATAACGATCCAGTGCGCACACTCACTCTGTTTCTGGACCATTTGCTAGAACGTTCACAAAACTGGCCTCAGGTGCCAGGCTCTCTGCAGTTTCACATGGATGCAAATCCCTGTCACTTATTGGGAAAGTCCTGAATTATGTGACTCTTTCCCTCCCCCAAATTCTGGCATGTAAAGCACATCGGAGCATCGTGGTGGAACATATGAAACTCTAGAACTTAACGGGGCAACATGTAAAACACCTTGGCCTATTAGTGCAGTAGTTATTGCAACTGACAGCATCCTGGGGGCAGCCCTGACCTCCACTGCTGTATCCGCATGGAGTTTGCACATTCCTTCCATGGCCACAAGGGCTTCTGATCGATGGACAGGTTTTATCCCACATCCAAAAGATGGGCTCATAGGTTGAAATGGCTACTCTAATTTGCCCCATGGAGAGGTAGGTGACAAAGGAGTCAAAAGAGAGTTGATGGGCATGTGGGAGAAAACAAATTTACAGGGTGATGGGGAAATGAGAAGGGAAGGCAATTTTGGGGATGCTCTACTAGGAATTGGAATGAACTTGATTAGTTGAATGGCCTCGTGTTGTATTAAGTAAAACTATTGGGGTACACTAAAAAATGAGCGCATACAATGGGCCTAATTGGTGACATGTCAGGCTGCCACTGTAACACCTTCACACTTGCTATTTCCTTCACTCTGCTGGGCTACTGATAGATAGAGTAGGACCAGCACCAATTTTGCAATGACTTGCATCTCTTAAAATTAGCAGCAGGCATGCCTCACCACCAACTGGCCTATAAACCAGGAAATTTAATTAAGGTATGCAAATTAATGACTAAATATTGCATCGAAATCTGCAAATATTGGCATTGTCTGCTATATTCATTAAAAGATATACTTCAACATTTTCCAAGGTTTTGTTCCACTCCCATTTTGTCCGGGTGCCTGCAGACATTTCTACAGATCTTGATGAAGGGCTCAAGCCCAAAACGTTGGTTCTGTATCTTTGTCTTTGCTATATGAAGTGCGCGGTTTGACCTGCTGAGTTTCTCCAGCATTGTTTTTGTTTTAACCATGGTGTCTGCAGGCTTCCACCATCAGATTTCTGAACAGAGAGGTGGAGAGGATGAGCAAATGTAGATTCTTGGGAGTCACTATCTCGGAAGATCTTTCCTGGAATCAACACACCAATGGCATCATGAAGGAAGCCTCTACTTCCTCAGGAGTTTGCGGAGGAGCTAGTGGAGTTGTTCAAGTGAACCGGTACGGACTTGAAGGGGCGACATGGCCTGATTCCATGCTGTAAATGGGTTATATGGTTATATGAGGGAATGAAGGAAGAGATCAACTCAACTTTATGCTGGGTCCTGGTGCCAAAGTTAGCTCAATGCTGATTTGGAAAGTTTGTCTGAAAAGGACAAATTCATTATCAGGGTTCCAACTTCCACCTCGGAACCACCCTACAGTTTGGAAGAAAGAAGTCAGATTTCCTTCCAGCTGCTGTTGATAGTCTTCGTCTGGGCTCTGAGTGAGATGAAGGGTATTAGAGAAACCTGCCTTCTTTCTTCTCGAGAGAAGGAAGAAAATTTGTGGATGGTGGGGCTGAGAGCAATACACAGAAGTGTTGGAGAAACTCAGCAGATCACGAACTCAGTTGTGATCCAAAGCCACAGGGGGCCTGCTGCAACTCTGAGACCAGTATTCCTAGAATGTTAACCATATGCTATCTGTGGTAATTGAGTCTTCCAAGCTCAGAAACCTCTCCTATTTGCGTTTAGATCTCCATTTTGTTGTTTTCCAATTGTATTTCATGGGCCCATGAACCTTTAATCAGAACTTCAAGATCGATTGACCTCACCTGCTTGAAATATTAACATTGATATAAAACCTATGAATAATTTCTCGGCTTCTATTTTACACATTAACAGAGTAATAAGCTTGGATTTTCCTTTCCTCTAGGATTATAGGCAGAATACCAAAATAATACTCATCTACCACTTGAATTAAATCTCCATGCAAAACAAGGGTTCCGATGTACAATTTGCATCAATTATTAAGAAATGACAGTTCTTCACATCGCCTACTGCCTTATTGAACTACAGTGTGAAATAATATTGAACAGAAGCTATTCATTCCTATTTACTTGAATTCCAAGTCCAAATGCCTTTTCATTATCGATTTTCAAAGCATTACCTCCAGGATATAAGTCCCTCTGAAAAGTAGTTTTGAATTGGGTTGAATTGCTCTGGGTGTGATCTGCAGTTTGATCTTGCTGCTCACTATATCAAGACATTTAATCTCTATTTTTTCTTTGTTTGTTCTTGGGATATGACTTCACTGGCAAAGACCATCTAGTCTCCATCCTCACTTCCCTAAACTTCCCTGGTAAAGACCATCTAGTGTCCATCCTTGATTCCCTGAACCTCCCTGGCAAAGACCATCTAATATCTGCCCTCAGCTCCCTGAACTGAGGAGACAAGTGCTGGTTCAGGAGTTAGATACAGACCAGACCAGAGTGGCAGATTTGTTCCACTAAAGGCCTTAAATGAATTGATTGCATCTTGGCCATCTTTACTAATTACCAGCTTATTATTTCCTGATTTACTTAAATAGTGAAAGGTCTTTCAGCTAATTTTAAATGCTTCATGATGAAAACTATTTAAATTAACATATAATTGAAGAGAATTAAAGGGTGGCACGGTTGGTTTAGCATTTAGTGCAATGCTGCTTCTGCGCCAGTGTCTGGGATTCGAATCCAGCACTATTTGTAAGGAGTTTGTATGTTCTCCCAGTGTCTGTGTAGCTTTCCTCTTGACATTCCAGTTTAACTGCATCATTCAAAACGTATCGGCGTTGGAGATTAATTGGGTGTTATTGGGCATCACGGGCTCATGGACTGGAAGGGCCTGTTACCATGTTGTATAAAATTTAAAAAATTTTAAAAAACAGCATAAACACCTTAAAAGAACTTTCTTTGGCTTGGCTTCGCGGACGAAGATTTATGGAGGGGGTAAAAAGTCCACGTCAGCTGCAGGCTCGTTTGTGGCTGACAAGTCCGATGCGGGACAGTCAGACACGATTGCAGCGGTTGCAAGGGAAAATTGGTTGGTTGGGGTTGGGTGTTGGGTTTTTCCTCCTTTGCCTTTTGTCAGTGAGGTGGGCTCTGCGGTCTTCTTCAAAGGAGGTTGCTGCCCGCCAAACTGTGAGGCGCCAAGATGCACGGTTTGAGGCGTTATCAGCCCACTGGCGGTGGTCAATGTGGCAAAGAACTAGGAATTAATTAAAAGCATTAAGATGCAGAGAAAGAAAATCAGAAGATTTTTTTTTTCCCCAAGAGCTGCTGACCACAGCCACTCCCAGTGAAAAGTCCATCCAATTTCTGTGGTTCCCCCAAAGACCCAGAAAGTAATGGGAACAGGAGATGGCCAGGGGCTCTGTGTGGAATTGCTGGCCATGGGTGCAAAGAAAATATGTTATTAATCTCCAAGGAAGTTCATTACAAAATACATTTGTGGCAGGGCAAGCTAATAGACTGTACAACATGTCACAAATTCACACTGCAGATGATCGATTCTTAAAGGACGACATTCTTAAAGTAACAATTATTGTTCAGAACCTTAACTGCATATATTGCAATGGATGAAATATTCATCATATGTAAAATTTGAAGGGAGCGGTGGTTACATGGGAACAAATGTAGTAAAAATTCATTCCTTTTTTAAACTTTATTTATGATAGTTATAAAAGAAAAATACAAAGAAATATAAATTGCATTATTACAAAAATGATAATTACATTAATCCCTCAGTGTAACACAACCCAACTCCCAACCCCCAATGCCCTTAACAAAAAAAAATGAAACTATTTCTACAACTATTGGAGCCGGTACAAAAGTTAAAATATCTTAAAACAACATATATGAATATTAGTTCATAAAAATAATCAAAATAACATAATTAACATGTACTTAGACCCATATATGTTAAATATAGATCGTACATTTTAATAAAAAAGAGTAATTATCATGTAATCTACATGTTATTTTTTCCAAAGAAATACAAGATTTTAATTCATTATGTCACCTTAACATACTAATCTCTACTTCATCTTTCCATGTTATTGCAATACATTTTCTCACAACAGATAAAGTTAAATGAATAAAGGCAATCTGGAATTTATCTAAATGTAAATCTCTTAAATTCATCATAAACTCTAACAAAAACAACAAAGGGTCAAGCAATAATTCAATATTATACAACCGTTCCAAAAATTGTCTAACTTTTAACCAAAAATTTTGCACTTTTTCACATAACCATACCGAATGTAAGAAAGTATCATTTTGTTCCCCACACCGTGTCTAATGCACGTCGAAAGAATCAAAGACTTGTTGATCCAAACCAAGGCTTTTATTAACTAAAAGACTGGAGCGTATCACAAGTAGGTCGACCAGTCCAGAATGACCTGGTCTGGCTAGGAGCAATCCTTTAAGACCTGCCAGTAGGTGTGGCTACACTTTCAGCCAATCACAGTCATCCTATACTACCATCTGTATATATGTACATATACACATTGGTGATAGAATCTGTACTATCACACACCGAAAACATAATTCTGAATCCATAAAGCCATATCTTTTCAACTTTTCCAGTGTCAAATATAATTAATGTACAAAATTGTAATTAACCAAATTATACCTTATTAATCAATTTGGCTACCTCATTTTCACATATCTTTAGCCAATCATTCTCAAATATAGTAAGTTGTAATTCTTTTTCCCATTTACTTTTTATTCTAAAAATGTCAAGTTTTTTTTATCTTCTTCTGCAATAAATTATACATTTCTGAAATAAATATTTTTTAAAGACTCTGTAATTAATTTCTCAAATCGAGACAAATTAGAAAGTTTAATTTCTTTTCCTAAATTATCTTTTAAAAAAGCTCAGATTTGATAATAAGCAAATATTGATTTCGTTGAAATATGAAATTTTCCTTGCAATTGAGTAAAAGAGAGAAAATTTCCTTTCTCAAAAAAATCCTCTACCCTTTTAATACCTTTAGAATCCCATTCCTTTAAATAATAACTATCCACAGAAAATGGTATGATCCTATTTCTATATATAGGAGTTCGACCTGAAATTTTACCCTTGGATCCAATTAAGCAATCTCTTTTATAGCAAATACCAATTAAATGTCGAAGTACAGGAACGCTAAATGATTTCAATAAGCTTGGTCTCCACCTATATATAAATGATATTACATCACTCTCCAAAAGTTGACTTAATTCTACTCTAACACATATAGGAGTTTGTTCCCTATCTAGCATTCGATTAATACATTTCAATTTTGCTGCCTCGTAATAGTTTTCAAAATTAGGTAATTGAAGGCCTCCTAATGCATATTTCCAAGTGAGTTTTTGCAATGAAACTCTAGATAATTTACACTTCCATAAAAATAAGCGAACAGCCGAATTTAATTTCTTTAAAAAAGATCCTGGCAAAGAAGAAGGAATAGACTGTAAAAGATATTGTATTCGAGGAAATACAATTCACCCTTCCTATTAGAGTTAATGGTAAATCCTTCCACTTCTTCAAATCTATTTTGATTTTTCTTAACAAAGGTACATAATTCAACAGATATTGATTATAATCCATATTTATTACAACTCCTAAATACTTTATCTTGTCAGACCAATTAAATTGAGAAATCTGCTTACATTCCAAATAATCACCTTTTGAAACAGGTAATAATTCACTCTTATCTCAATTAATTTTATAACCAGACATCTCTCCATAATATTGCACACAAGTCTGCTAATGAACTAAAGATTGTTTAGGATCAGTTAAATAAATTAATACATCATCTGCAAACAAATTAATTTTATATTCATCATCCCCAACAATGATACATTTAATATTAATATTTTGTCTTATAGATTGAGCTAAAGGTTCAATAATCAAAGCAAACAGAGCCAGAGATAATGAACAGCCCTGTCTCGTTGATCTTAATAAAGTAAATGACGATGATATTACTCCATTTGTCACTACTCTAGCTGAAGAGTTATTATATAAAGCTTTTACCCATCAAATAAAAACTAGACCAAATTTAAAATGCTATAACACTTTAAATAAAAATTGCCATTCAACACAATCAAATGCCTTTTCTACATCCAAAGCCACTACCAAAGGTAAATTATTTCATTCTCTTGAAACATGAATCAACAATATTAATTTAACAATATTATCAGCTGAATAATGACCTGGAATAAATCCTGCCTGATCTACATGAATTAACTTTGATAAGTACTTCACTATCCTATTTGCCAATAATTTAGCTACAATTTCATAATCAACAATCAATAAAGAAATTGGTCTATATGATGCTACTTTTAGTGGATCTCTATCTTTCTTTGGAAAAACCATGATCAATGCTCTAGAAAAAGATTCTGGAAGAGAAGACATTTCTAGTGCTTTTTTAATATTTGATGAAATATCGGGAGTAATAAGTCATAAAATTCCTTATAGAATTCCAACGTAAATCCATCTTCTCTGCAGATTTCCCATTTGGCATTATTTGTAACACTTCCTTAATTTCCAAGTTCGCAAAAGGAGAATTTAATTCTTGAGATTCAAAGCTATTCAAAGAAGGAAGATCTAACCATGCCAAAAAAAGATTCTACTATTTCCTCATCATGTACCACCTCTGACTTATATAAATCCTGATAAAAAGAATGAAATTCATCATTAATTTATTGAGGTTTATATGTAACTTTTGAACCTTTTTTAACAGCATTTATTGTCTTAGACACTTGTTCAGTTTTCAACTGCCAAGCTAAAACTTTATGTGCTCTTTCTCCCAATTCATAATACCGTTGCTTAGATCTTTGCCTCTCATAATCTTGTAGACCTCTATTAAGTCTTCTCGCAGCTCTGCTAACCTTGCCTCATAAGACTTATTTTCCAATCCAAACAGCATCCTGGTAAATCTCCTCTGCACTTTTTCCATAGCGTCCACAACATGACCTCTCTACTCTTGAAGTCAATCCCCCTATTAATGAAGGCGAGAATTCAATAGACCTTCTTAACTATCCTGTCAACCTGTGCTGTGACCTTGAAGGATGAATTGATTTGGACCCCAAGGTTCCTCTGTTCATCTACATTCTTAAGTAACTGACCATTAACCCTGTACTCAACCTTCTGGTTTGTCTTTCCAAAATGCGTCATTTCACACTTATCTGGATTGAAATACATCTGTCACTTCTCTGCTCAACTCCGCATCCTGTCTAATCTTCTTGTAACCTTCGACAACCTTCAGCTCCATCCACAACTCCTCCAACCTTCAGATCACCCACAAACCTACTGACCCATCCTTCTGCCTCTTCATCCAGGTCATTTATAAAAATCGCAAAGATCGGGGTCCCAGAACAGATCCACTATTTACTGACTTCTAGGCAGAATACTTGCCGTCCAGTACTACTCTCTGCTTGCTACATGCCAGCCAATTTTTTTTATCCACACAACCAAGGTTCCACTGATCCAATACCTCATGATATAGCTGAGTCAGAGGAATTAAGAGAAAAGGATAGAGTCTTGATGGCAGAAAGGCTGTGGTGCAGTCGAGGTAATTATGAAAGTTGGTGAGTTTGTAGAAAATGTCTGTCAAGAGTTTGTCTCCCAAGATGTGGAAATGGAGAAATCGAGAGAGGGGAGAGTGTTGCCAGAGATGGGCCATGTTCATTCGAAATCAGGGTGAAAGTTAGCAGGAAAGTGGATCAAGTAAACAAGCTCATCATGGGTGCATGAACCAGCACCAATGTTGTGAAATATGAAAGAAAAATGTGAGGTAAGCAATGCTATTTAATCTCTCCAGCTTTCTTATTCATTTGGCCTTGGACAGTCATTTCATCTGTAGATTTTGCCTCAGTGTTTACTTTCCCAGAGGTAAAGACCTGCCAAGGATTTCCCTGAACTTAAAGGTAATCTTGTGAAGCATGTAATTCTTGCTGTGTGTAAAACATAGAACATTACAACGCAGTACAAGCCCTTTGGTTCATGATGTTGTGCCGAACTACTGTATATAAATCTACTCAGCAAATTAAATGTTCCCCAACTCAATCATACTTCTCTGTTTTCACTTGCATCCATGTGACTGTCAAAGAGTCTTTTAAATCTCCCTATTGTACCTACTTCAACCACCACCCCTGGCAATGCATTCCAGGCAATACCTACTCTCTGTATTAAAAAACTTAACCCTAATGTCTCCCCTAAACTTTCCTCCTCTCTTCTTTTACAGACATCTTTAGTGTTTGCTGATTCACCAAAGGAAAAAGGTGCTGGCTACCCAACCCATCTATATCTTTCATAGTCTTGTAGAATCCCTTATTAGGTCACCAACATTTTAAAATATGTCAGAAGCTAAAAAAAAATGATGCATAGCTTATTTCCAATAAACTTTGGCTACAAAGGCCAAACAAAAAACTTAGCAACTTTGCAATAGTTTTCTTTGGAATTTGGCCCAGGAACTTTCTTAGCTCATTTTGGTTTCACTCTTGTTTGATTAATTTGAATGAGTTTGTTCTGAAGCAATGATCTCTTCAGTGTTCATCAGGTCCGATGAGACAGAACAGTTAGTGTAGTGCAGTGGTTTTCAACCTTTTTCTTTCCACTCGCATACCATTTTAAATATCCCTATGCCAGAGGTGCCCTGTGGTTAGTAAGGGATTGCTTAAGGTGGTATGGGACTGGGAAATAAAGGTTGAAAATCACTGTTTTGATCATACCTAATTGACTCATTATGTGCACGGTTTCATAATTCCAAAGGAAATGGGTCAGTGACAATTTTTTTAAGCAAAATATTTCATTAACAATTGGGTCTATAGCAATGATTCTCAACCTTCCCTTCCCACCCACACACCACCTTAAGCAATCCCCTACTAATCACAGAGCATTTATGGCATAGGGATTACTTAAAGTGGTATGTGAGTGGAAAGAAAAAGGTTGAGAACCATTGTTGTAGTGCCAGCAACCTGGATTGGAGTCCAATGTTGTCTGCAAGGAGTTTGTATATTCTCCCTGTGACTTATGTGGGTTTTTAATAGGTGCCCTCCAAAACATACAGAGTTGGTAGGTTAATTGGGTGTAATTGGGGTTTCATGGGCTAGAAGGGCCTTCAAATGTGTTGTATCATTAAAATTAAAATGTAAAAAATTTAATTAAAAGCACGGTGCCTTGTACTCTTTTATTTTCACTTTGGTTAAGTCTGACAATGTTTTTCTGACTTTCATTCATACTTACCAATATCACGTGTTGTTTACTTGAAGAAAGTTTTGCATTAAACTTTGGTCTCTTAAGCACAATAAATTGGTTTCAGTAACCTATGCTTTTCCGGGTATTATCAGTGGACCATAACTTTTTTCAAAAGGTTTGCTTCCTGAAGAAAAATGGGAATTATGATAGACAACTTAGCTGAACATAACGATGATTTTGGATTTGTTGCATTCTCTAACATTAAATTAACTTTTATTGAAGTTAGTATATTTAATCGCATAATGATGCTGACACGTTGCGTTAGTTCAACTGACCTAAGAATGTTTTGCTGTTTTACATTTGTGCTCAGCATCTGATGCCTCACATGTCAGGTGTCCAACAATAGTCGGCCACCATGGATGGATTCCATTGTCCTGATACCACTTTCCCGTGGTCGCCAATGTCCTGGTGAAACCTTTCACCGTGTTGGTCATTGACTGCACCCAGATCAGAAGACTAAGTATGAATGCAGAAAATGAAATTTCAATGACATGTTGAACTTCATAGCTTTGTATGCTTGAATGAGATGTAAAATGTGACGGGAAAATACAAAAATGTGTTATATCTAAAAAATGGATGGCAGGTGTTATGAAATTTTAAGGTGAATTTCATGATCAACTCCATAAAATCTTTAAGATAGACCCAAAAGTGTTCAGGAAGCAAAATCTTCTTTGCCCAGAGTAAAACATCCTACAATCTATTGGGTCACTATGCAACTCCATTGACCAGAGCTTCTCACAAATAAATGGGAGAAGCAGTTGCTGGACTCTGGAGCCAAAAAAAAAAACCAGTCTGCAGGAGAAACTCAGCAGGAGAAAACAAGGTTGACGTTTCAGTTTGGGAGCCTTGGTCATAAACTTTAACTTTCCTACATCTTAAAACAATGACCGTTCGTGGTTGACACTCCTTGACCTCCTGAATTCTTCCAGTTGATTGGTTCTTTGCTTCAGATCCCAGCATCATTTTTTGTTAATTGTCTTGAATTAAAATGTAAATTATACTTGGCCCTTATTTATTCCTATTATAGAGCTTTTAACAGTGGAGAAATAAAATTAAAACCTGACATTTTGGGAAAAAAAAATCTTTGGAATGTTCGTTTTAGCTTTTCATCATTTCAAAATCAAAATTTCAAAGATTTTTTTTCAAAGTTGCCTGCTAATTATAGGTTTACAGAGATGAGCACTGACATAAGATGCGTCTTGAAAGGAATTTCACATCCACAAGATGCTGTGGTCAGTTCCTCTGCACAAGTACCAGAGATCTCATTGTCAATTTTTAAATTTCTGTGTAGGGAACTTTGAAGAGTAGAAAATGAATTGTCAAAGGCAACTTCTATAAACTGAACTTTGACAGCCTTAAGTTTGTTCTTTAAAAATATTAAAAACATTTTCTTGGGTAAACACAAAGGGACTAATTCTCTGATGCATCGAGTCCACGCTGCTGAAGGTCCAGCTGCGCTGGGTGGGTCACGTCTGCAGAATGGAGGACCATCGCCTTCCCAAGGTCGTGTTATATGGCGAGCTCTCCACTGGCCACCAAGAGAGGTGCACCAAAGAAAAGGTACAAGGACTGCCTAAAGAAATCTCTTGGTGCCTGTCACATTGACCACCGCCAGTGAGCAGATATCGCCTCAAACCGTGCATCTTGGTGCCTCACAGTTCGGCGGGCAGCAACCTCCTTTGAAGAAGACCGCAGAGCCCGCCTCACTGACAAAAGGCAAAGGAGGAAAAACCCAACACCCAATCCCAACCCACCAATTTTCCCCTGCAACCGCTGCAACCGTGTCTGCCTGTCCCGCATCGGACTTGTCAGCCACCAACGAGCCTGCAGCTGACGTGGACATTTACCCCCTCCATAAATCTTCGTCCGCGAAGCCAAGCCAAAGAAGAAATTCTCTGATGGAGAAATCGAGGAAATCCGATCTTAAAGTTAGAACGGAAACTAGCTAAAATTTGAACTACGAGGGCTACTGGGAGTGAGGTGGGGGAGAGTAATTATGAAGATTGGGTCAACAATGAACTTATTGAATGCCGAAGAATTCTCAAGGGGCTGATTGAGCTATTCCTGCTTCTCTTTATAAATGCTCCTGTTTTCTAATAAAATCAGAAAGGGTTTTTTTCTTTCAAAGTGAAAGATGAATCTGAAGTTCTCTTCGCCAATGAATAGATGGGCAGCATGGTTAGTGTAGGGGGCGGCATGGTTAGCATAGGGTCAGCACAGTTAACAGCAGTTAGCACCATACTGTTACAGCGCCCGCAATCAGGACCGGGGTTCAAATCTGTAAGGAGTTTGTACATTCTCCCCATTAGTTCATATGTTTTCTCCGAGGGCTCTGGTTTCTTCCCACCCTTCAAAAATGTACCAAGGTTGTAGGTCAATTGGGTGCGATGGGGCAACATTGGCTCGTGGGCCAAAAGTGTCTGTTACCGTGCTGTAGGTCTAAATTTAAATTTAATTGAAATTTTAATTGAAAAAATGACTTGCAGGGGCTGGGGCAATTGCAGATTGAGAATGATGGATCTTTAATTATCTAAGGCCAGGAAAGGAAGAGAGAAGAAGCGAAAAAATACAGCTGAGGCACAGATCAGTCATAATCAGATTAAAAGGTAGAGCAGGGTTTATGGGCTGAATAGCAGACTTCAATTCCACTGCTCTCTTCTGCACACAACATTCACAAACTGATAAGGCTATTACCTCTGAGTCAAAATGTTGAGTGGTCACATAAAAATGGGGGTCTTTGAAGCCAAACTCTCCAATGAAGATGCAGTGCAATTTTTGAGACCCACACTGTCCACAGATTTCATTATCACAATATCATCTTTTGCAAGTGTGCCAAATGAGCTTTGAATGTCACCGTGGAGAATTCTTGGAGGATGCAGAGCACATGCAGGGCACAGATCAAAAAGCAGAAAGCATACTACTGGTCCCACAAAGAAGTCAATTAAGTTTTGATTAAATTCTCATGGTGGAGTGTCTTATGTTCTCCACAATGTGATGAGACTTCCAGGCCTTCGCTTCATCCATCATGCCAATTGTCATTTTCTATGTGGGATCTGAATGTGAATTTTCTTAACTAAGGAACTTCTTTAGGACTCACTACACAGAAGGCAGAAACAGACCATTCAGACCATTGAGTCAATGCCAGCCATTAGAATCAGAATCCAAATGTATTGTGTAACAGAGTATATAGAAATACTTTGGGGAGATAAATTGGAAAAGGTTAGAGTAGGTTGCATACAAACATTTTAAAACAGATCTTATTTGAAATACTGGAGATTTCATGTCCACGGTAACCATATAACCATATAACCATTTACGGAGCAGAAACAGGCCATGTCGGCCTTTCGAATCCACACCAGTTCACTAGAACAACTCCACTAGCTCAAACGTCCCGCTCTCTGCCAATAACCCTCCAGCCCCCTCACCTCCGTGAAAACATCCAACCTTCTCTTAAATGACAGAAGGGACCCTGACGCAACTATCTCATTCAGAAGATCATTCCATTCTGCCACCACTCGCTGAGTGAAAAAGCCACCTCTAATATTTCTCCTGAAGTGTTTCCCCCTTACCCTTAACTCATGGCCTCTTGTTCCAACCTCCCCTACCCTCCCCTCAGGGGAAAGAGACTGTTTATGTCTATTGTCTTGGGTAAACTTATACCTCTCATTTTGTTCGTTTTAAATTGGTCACAGTTTTTGAGCTACCGAAAGAAAATAGACACACACTCCGAGAGCAGTTCAGTTTATACAAATGTTTATTACAAATTCAAAAGCTGATTTCAAACTACAGTATGCAAGCCTTTCCCAACTATGCTTATCACCGCCTGCACTGGTCCCAACTGCCGAAGCGAGGCAACGACTGCACACTTGTAGTTGGTTTGTCAGGGCGCCGGTAGCAGCTTCTCCACCTCCCCCGACCAGGACGTTGGCTGGACTCTAGAAGTTCTTCTTCTTGCTGAGAGATGTTGCCACCTCTCGGAGAGTCAAAAGCAGCAGGACCATGGCTTATATTACCCCAAAACTGCTTACCCAAGCACCTATTCCCAGCGAGCAAGCTAGCATGTTAGGCTTCTATCGAATAACATAATTTTCAGCTTATCACTTTGAATACAATGGTTTATTTTGCATCAAGGCTAGGCCTCTGACAGTCTGTGACCAAAACAAGCAGGAAGATTAAATATTCTTGGTACATAGATGTCCTTTCATCAGATAACTGCATCTTTGGCCCCTTGGTGGAATTTAGCTTATGTCTGCTGATTCTAAAACACAAACAGGTTCTCAGCCCTACAGAAGCAAAGGCTGTAAAAGTAAAAAAAACACGGTTCAAATCTTCCATTACATCTAGTCTATCCATTCCTTTCATAATTTTAAATACCTCTATTAAGTCCCCTCTCAGTCGTCTACGTTCCAATTGTGAGAAACTGAAGTACCTTCACAGAATTTGCTCGAGACAAAAATTGAGAACAAAGTACATTTATTATACAACAATGGAAAGTTGGGTGCTTCCCCTTACCCTGGGAATACACACACACACTGGGGCTCACCCAACTTTTATACAGTTTATTTCAGTATAGAAGTACCCTCCCCCTTACATTCTTCTGCCTCCTGGATGAGTTTGGCATTAGGCAATCCTGTCTGCCTACGTGCTGTTTCTGTGAACTTGGAGGACCAGGGGGTATCCTGTCGGTGTCCCATCATGTCATTGTCCTTATTGTCCTTATTCACACCTTCCCAACCCTCAGGGCTTACTAACTCTTATATGCAGAACTTGCTAATTCTGTCTAAGGCTAGAAGACCCTTATCTTATTCAGACTAACTTTACTTCCTACATTCTATTATCTATTATCTATCCTTTCATACTGGCCTGGCTTCATCTCTCATATTTTCATATTAATTTTACTCATCTCTCACAATCCTCACTTTTCTTTTAGCTATGCTTCGTGAATTCTCAACTGGAATGTAACTTGGTCTTTTTCCCAGCGAGTCAGTAAACGAACTGCAGTCTCAGCATCATCAGACAGAATTTGGGAAACATATATCCTTTGGGTTATAGTGATCTGATGAGGGGTCCGTTGAATTAAATACTGCACACAAGTCTTTAGGCAGGGGAGCACCATCATGGCCAGAATAACGAGTCCAGCTGCTATAAGGGCTGTGGGTATCAGACTCCAGTTACCAATAAAAAGTCTAGTCCATCCCAAGGTTGCCAAGTCTGAACCTGGGCATGCGAAGATTTTCGAACTCCTGAAGAAGTGTCTTTAACCGCCTGACCATTGTGAGCATTGTCATTAACCAGTCTTTCACAAACGCTGCCTTCAGCAGCCAACGAGTAATCGAGAGCCAGGCGGTTTTGAACTGTGGCTCGTATCTGTCGTCTTTCTTCAGCCCATAAATTCAGGGCCATCACTGTCTGTTCGGTGATGATCTCCAAGGTTGGAGTCTGATTAAACGATTTAAATGCCAAGCAGCTGTGGTGTTCTGGAGCAGCTTAAGTCGTTTACAACTGGAACTCCCCTTACAGTGGTGGTTCTTAACATTCCGAATGTCAGTGTGATCCAAAGGATGATTTACAGGAGACCAAGTTGGGGAGGGGTGTTTCTTATCACTTAACCTGTGTGTTGCAGCTTGTCTGCGAATATTAGCATAAGTATCACTGAACCTGTGAGTTGCAGCCTGTCTGTGACATTAGCATATGTATTCACTCTATCTCTGCTACATGCACAATCCTGACTAACATTCTGTCTGTCATTGTCCCACCATCTTCTTTGTGCTATCTCTTTAAAACTCCTCTTTTTAATATCTGTAGAGGCCGGAATACAAACCAAGTCTACTCCCCTAGGGCCGTTCTGTTCCCCTGGTCCATGTTGGCATCCTATATTAACCCATACTAAATAAGGTACCCCACTATGACTATACTCTATACCTGTGCCCTGCCTGCATTCTAAAGGTAAATAATTGTCACCTCTGCTGCCCCTATTCCAGGAGGACTTAATACATTGTGAGCAATTTGGTGATTTTCCAAAACAAGTAAACAAAACAGCAAATGGTAAAAACAACATTACAGCACTTTTTCCTGGCATAATGTAACTTTTAGATCAGAAGGATGAAGGACTGCACGGCAGGTGGAGGGTAGATTATCAATGTCTTTAGTCCGTGGATCAGCAGCTTGTTTAATTCGTTGTATGTGAGTCCACCCCTTTTCTTTCGTTCGCACTGCAGTGTCTGTAATCAAAAGTACACAATAGGGGCCGTCCCAGACAGGTTTTAGTTGGTGATCTTGCCATTCTTTTACATATACCCAATCACCAGATTTAATAAAATGAATAGGATGCTCCAGGGGTGGGTTTTGAGCTAATAAACCCTTCCGTTTTAATTTGTATAGAGAGGCAGAAAGTCCCTTTAAATATTTGGATATTTACTGGTCATTAGCCTCAGGGGTAGGGGTATTAAAACGTGACATACAAGGTTTGAGCATACCATCTTTCACCAACTGGTCAATTACTGGCTGCAGCCCCTTTCGGCCAGCCATCGGAATTGGATACTGCTTTCGTCTAATTACTTGCTCAGGATCTTTTAAAGTAACTTGCAGGGGAGGAATATCTAACACTCCTCTATTGCTTCTTTTTGCCCATACTCCAGGATTTATTAGTTCCCGATCCTCCTCGGTTAATACATACAATTGAACCCTGATACCTGATTCCTGTGGTCTGGTGCCGATAGCCAATTGGTCTTGTAAATCTCATCTTAACAAACAAACTCCAGCTTGGGGAACTAGTAGAATGTCCTCCGTTACTATCTTCTCTCTCATTTGTATTCTTACATCCCTTAATATAAGGACTGTAAAGTCTCTTCCTCCTACTCCCGAAATCATCACTGTCCCCTCTACCTTAACTCCCTCGGGTGGTTGTAAAATACTAGACCGGGCTGCCCCAGAATCTACTAAAATACCATCTTGTCACTGTGGGGTCCTATGCTTAAATTTACCAATGGTTCTCCGTGCAGCCCCACGGTGTGTATTGACTGAGAACCGTGACCCCCCCTATTCATAATCTGCTTCCATCAGTGCGTAAGATCACGTCTCCCTGGCTCGCATTGGGCATTCTCTCTTATAATGTCCCTCCTTTTTACAATGGTAGCAAACTAATGCTCGTGTTTCCCAATTCCTACCGGGATTACCACGAGGTCCGGGAACAGTCGTCGTCCCCAGAATTCCCCTCTACCCTTGCCCCTGCTCTGGTTTCTACTTCCCCCCTCCTGGCGCTCCTCCCAACGTCCAGGAGCTGGCACACAGCCCCTACCCTTTCCTTGCTGTCCCTCCACGACTTCCTTGACTGCCTGCATCAAAATCTTAGCCTTTCCTTTCTGTTTATCCTCAGACCTCTGGACGTATGCCCTTTGTGCGATCTGTAAAAGCTGTATTATTCCCTGTTCATGCCAATTCTCAGTCTTCTGCCATTTCATTCTAATGTTTGGGGCTGAATTTGTAACGAAGCCCGTTAATACCAATTGTTCACCTGCTGGGGATTCTATATCCAGACCCCCATATTGCTGTATGGCCGTACGCAATCTATTCAGAAATGCAGAGGGGGTCTCCTCGGGACCTTGGGGAACCTCAAATGCTTTCTTAAAATTCTGTCCCTTTGGAACAGATTCCTTGATTCCTTTTATCAGATTAACCCTATATTCCTCCATTAATGTGCGACCATCATTAGTATTCTTATCCCAATTTGGTTTTGCCAGGGGGAATTTAAGTTCCCCAGGTATCGCCTCTGGTCCCCCTTGGTGTTCCCTATCCCAGACTCTAATCCCTGCCTGGCGAATAATTCCATGTTCATCCAAAGTGAACAGAGCCCTAAAGATCGATATTAACTCATCCCATCTATATATCTTTGGTCCCAAAAATTGATCTAATTGTTCGGCACATCCCTGAGGATCCTCTATCAGGGAGGTCATTTTTCTCTTAAAGTTACGCACCTCCGTACTAGTCAGGGGCACATTTACGAAACCGAGACCCCCTCCCACGGGAACTCCCCATAAAAGTCTCATCCAGTTAATTTCTGGCTTATAATGTCTAGGTTCCTGCTCTCTGGGAAATGAATCAAAGCGTTCTGCCCTTTCCTCCCGGAGGGTCTCACACTGTTCTGAGTCCAAGTCTCCTCCCTCTCTTGTCAATTGAGGTGGTAATGTAGTACTTTGTGAACGGGTCGTCATACCACCCCTGCTTTCTTCTCCTTTCTTTAGCTGTGGGGGAGGAGGGGAAGGTGAAGAAGGGTAGAGCATAGGAGAGAGGGGAAAGAAAGGAGCCGGCATAGGAGGAGCATAAGGTGGAGGAAGGGAATGTAACACATCCCATCCTTGTGTTTCAGGGACAAAAGGTTCCTCATCCTTTTTGTCCTTACATTCCTTTTCATTCAAAACCAGTTGATCAACCGATCCACTGAGCCAGCAGGCTTCATATTCTCTGCTCTCAATATTATCTCTTTGATTTTGATAGAGCCAGATGTTCAATGTCTGACACATCCAGTCCTCATCAGATCTGAACTTTGGCCAATATACCGAATTCCCTTTTATCGGGTTTTTAACCCATTCCAGACAGCAATACCTAACCATGGTCTGTTTGTCTTTCCCACGGGTTTTCCCCGCACCCCAATCAGATAGCATTAATCCTAATGGACTTTGCTTAGTTATCTGATCATCCCGTCCTTCCTTAGGACTATTTCCTTTGCTACTCACACCTCCCATACTAACAGGTAAGTAAAATTCCTCTTACTGGGATCCAGTAGCTATTCCTAGCGCGCTTCCTTAACGTCCTCCCGTCATTTGTTCTCAATGCCTCTTCTCGGATATCATTCGCTTCATCCACTGACCAGTCACCCGTCGTCCGTGAGTCCAGCTGAATCAGCCGGGGTGCACCTACCCTCGTCGTCAGGCACTCTGTCAGTGGAGGGAGTGGGATCCCGGACGAGTCCCCATTTGTGAGAAACTGAAGTACCTTCACAGAATTTGCTCGAGACAAAAATTGAGAACAAAGAACATTTATTATACAGCAATTCAAAGTTGGGTGCTTTCCCCTTACCCTGGGAATACACACACATACTGGGGCTCACCCAACTTTTATACAGTTTATTTCAATATAGAAGTACCCTCCCCCTTATATTCTTCTGCCTCCTGGATGAGTTTGGCATTAGGCAATCCTGTCTGCCTACGTGCTGTTTCTGTGAACTTGGAGGACCAGGGGGTATTCTGTCGGTGTCCCATCATGTCATTGTCCTATTGTCCTTATTCACAAACCTGCCTTTGTCTTATTCACACTTTCCCGACCCTCAGGGCTTACTAACTTCTTATATGCAGAACTTGCTAATTCTGTCTAAGGCTAGAAGACCTTTATCTTATTCAGACTAACTTTACTTCCTACATTCTATTATTATCTATCCTTTCATATTGGCTTTATTCATCTCTCATATTTTCATATTAGTTTTACTCATTTCTCACACAATGAATAAAATCCGAGTCTCATTAATCTCTCCCTGTAATCCAGATGCTGTAAGCCAGGGAACATCCTTGTAAACCTTCTCTGCACCCTCTCCACCTTATCTATATCCTTTCTATAATTTGGAGACCAAATCTGAGCACAGTACTCCAAACCTGGCCTCACCAATGCCTTAAACAGCTGCAGCATCACCTCCAGCTCCTATACTCTATACTATGATTTATGAAGGCTAGCATACCATATGCCTTCTTAAGCACCCTGTCTACATGGGAATCCACCTTCAGTGATCTCTGTACCACAACCCCCAAATCCCTTTGCTCCTCTGTGTGCCTCATTGCCCTCCACTTAACTGTATATATCCTATTCTGGTTATTTTTATTGAAATGCAATGCCTCACACTTGTCTACATTGAATTCCATCTGCCATCTTTCAGCCCACTCTTCCAAACAAACCAAATCCAAGAAAATCTACCTCACTATTGCAAAACTCCCCCTATTTTTGTATCATCCGCATATTTCCTTACCCAGTTAACCACACCCTCCTCTAAATCATTAATATAAATGATAAACAACAAGGGACCCAACACTGATTCTTGAGGCACCCTGCTTGTCACAGGCTTCCAACCTGACATACAGTTGTCCACCATGACTCTCTGCTGTCTATCTCCAAGCCACCTCCGAACCCATGTCACAATCTTTCTACTAATTCCTAGAGACGGAACCTTCCTTATTAACCTTCCATGCGGAACCTTATCAAAAGCCTTACTAAAATCCAAATAGATCACATCCACCACTTTACCTTCATCCACCTTTTTTGTCACTTCCTCAAAAAACTCAACAAGGTTCGTCAAACATGACTTTCCTTTTACAAACCCTTGCTGGGTGCCCCTAATCAATCCCTGCCTTTCCAGATATGCTTGTATACTATCTCAAAGTATACCCTCCACAACCTTCCCCACCACCGAAGTCAAACTTACTGCCCAATAATTACTTGGCCTACACCTACTGCCTTTTTTGAACAATGGAACAACGTTTGCAACCCTCCAATCCTGTGGTACCACCCCCTCCTCCAATGATCTTTGAAAAATCACTGTCAGTTCCCTGACCTCCCTTAAAGTCCTGGGGAAAATCCCATCAGGACCAGGACACTTATCCACCTTAATTGACCCTATAAGCTCCAAAACTCTCACTTTACTAATCCCTATCCTTTCCATAACTAATCCCTTTGCCTCTCTTATCTCGTATAGCTCAATGTCCCTTTCCCTCGTGAATAAGGATGAGAAAAAATTGTTCAATATTTCTCCCATTTCATATGGTTCCTGACATAGTTCACTGGTCCCATCATTACAGAAACTTTGAAGAATGGGTATGGAGATCTCACAAGTAGGTGTTAATTGGACTGATGTTGTGGAATACATGAACTATTGTCTTTTAAAGCAACAAAGGAGACATAGTGGCTTCTCACACCTCTTTGGAGGAGCTTTGAAGAGTGCTCAGAGAGGTCACTAATGGGTTCTTGTTTACCCAAAAGCAACAGATGAAAGAGCAGACTGGTGCCCTATTGTCCACAGAAGACTTGCTGTTGTAAGAGGGTCATGTGGTTTCACAAGCAGAGAAAGTCAAACAGGCAGTCTCAGTCTCAGAGTGTGTGTGTGTGTGTGTGTGTGTGTTTGTGTGTGTGTGTGTGTGTTTGTGTGTGTGTGTGTGTGTGTGTGTGTGTGAGAGAGAGAGAAAGAGAGAGGGAGAGCGAGAGAGAGAGAGAGTGCAAGAGAGAGAGAGAGAGAGAGAGAGAGAGACAGCAGTGACAAGCAGCAGAAGGTGCTGGAACTGAAACAGAAGCTCCAGTGTGGAAGATGCCTAATCACAGCCCTTGTTATTCATGCAAGAGGAAAGGACTGGCAGTCTAATGTTTCACTTGGAATAAGTAAAACAGAAGGGAACTCTGTGTAGCCTGAAAAAAAAGAGGTTATCATCTGGAGAACCCTGATGGGGCAAGTTTTGTCAGCAAGACACTGAGATGTCTGAGGGCAGTACCTCAGATGGGGATGTCCTGGAACAACACAAATCTCTCTCTGAACACCTACAAGAACTTTCTTGAGCGGTAACCATTTACCTTTTGAGCACCAAGCCCTGGTGAACTTTATACATGTTAAATTCTGTGCACAGTATAAGAATTGCCTGCAATCAGTAAACTTGGAGGAATGAGAAGTGAGATTGGACTGTGAACCAAAGAGCTTTTCTGAACTTACACACACATTACACACACATGTGCTTAGAATTAGAAGGAGGGTTAAGTTAGGTAAAGTAAGTTAATAGTGATAAGTTAAAGTGTGATTCTGTTTTCATGTTTAAAGATGATTAAAATCAAAGTTTGTTGAAGTAACCATGTGCCTTGGTGAGTATCTATTGCTGCTGGGTTTTGGGGTCCTCTGGGCTCGTAACAATTGTCATGAACAAGTCATGAAATTCGGTGTTTCAAGCACTCTAATTACATTTTATCTCCCTGCATTCTCATCAATCCAGTCACAAGCCCATAGGAGACTTTCACCCTGATGGACCAATCTCGATGTCTTTGGGATTTGGGAGGAAACTGAAGCTCTTGGAGGAAACCCACATGATGGGGAGGGGAAGGTGTAAATTCTGCACAAATGAGCCTGAAGTAAAGATTGAACCCGAGCCCCTGAAGTTGCGAGATAGTGACTCTAACAGCTGCACCATTATGAATCTTGTTCATTTATTATCATCCGACTGTACATATTCAACATGATGAAACAGCATACCATGCACACACAATACCCAGTACATAATAATTACATATATACTGAAGATATAATTTATATATATTTTTTTAAATGATTTACTCAGTTACAGGATACTGTTTGTCAATCTCGCAGCCTGTGGAAGGAAGCTGGCACCCAGCCTGGCACTCCTGATTTTGACGCTCCTGTATCTCCTTCTTGCTGGTAGCAGGTCAAATATACTTTGTGCTGGATGGAAAGAATCTTCCATACCTCTTTGAATCCTATTTAAGCAAGGTTCCCGGTAAATGTCATTAATAGAGGAAAGGGAGACCCCAGTCATCTTGTTGGCTATTTTGATGATCCTCTGTATCAACATCTGGTCTGATGCTTTTCAGCTACCATACCATGCAACGCCGCCGCCAGACAGGACATTCTCAATGATGCTCCTGTAAAAGGTTACCAAGTTTGGGACCAGTAGCCTTGCCCTCCTCATTCTCTTTAGCAAGTGTAGGTGCTGTTGTGCCTTCCTGACTACTGAGGAGGTGCAGTGGGTCCAGGCTAGGCAATTTGTGCCCCTCATTCTCTCCATGATGGAACCATTGATGGGCAATGGAGAATGGTCAACTTTTGACCTCCTGAACTCACACAATCTTCTCCTTTGTTTTGTCAATGTTGTGTTATCACACCACTTTATGAGCCTTCCAACCTCCTCTTGTTGCCAATGAGGTCAACTATGACGTGTTGTATCATCCGCAAGCTTGATAATTCTGTTAGAACTGAATCTGGCAGTGCAGTGGTGAGTCGGCAGTGTGAACAGTAGTGGGCTGAACTGTTCCAGTGTGATGGAGCTTGAGACTTTTATAGCCAAATCAGGTAGACTGAGGTCTTTCAGTCAAGAACTCCAGCATCCAGTTGCAGAGAGGGAAGTTGACTCCCAATGAGAATTGTTTATTCGCCAAACTCTGAGGTAAGATTGTGTTGAAGGCCAAGCTGGTCAATGAACAACATCTAGGTGTATGAGGCATCTTTTTCAAGGTGGATCAGGACAGAGAGGAGGCTCAAAGCTATGGCATAATTTGTGGACTGGTTTGAGCAGTAGGCAAACTGGAATGGATCCAATGTCACTGGAAGGTGCAATTCAATGTGCTCCATTACCAGTCTCTCAATGCACTCTCAAGTAAAGGTAGGTGGTGGTCATTTCAACCAGTTACTGTCATTCCTTTGGGAACTGGGATGATGAGGGTTACCTTGAAACCCATGGGGGCAGTGTATTGCTGCATTGTGAGATGCTGACGATGTCCATTTGGACCACTGTCAGCTGGACTGCGTAGACCTTCGGCCCCCGGCCAGTTATGTTTTCTGGTCCTGCCACTTTGCTTGGGTGCACCCTGGGTAGGATTGTCTTCACCACAATTGCAGCTAGGCAGTGTGTCTGATTTTCAAGGAGAGATGAGCATTTCTTTGGTGTCACATTGTTTTGATCATCAAACCATGTGTCGAAGGTGTTCAACCTGTCAGCAAGGGAGGTATCATTGTTGCTGTCCCACAGGGTTGACTCATAGTCAGTTATGGCGTGAATATCCTGCTACATGTACCTTGCGTTGCCGGGGTCACACAGGGGTCTAGATTCTCTGCCCCCCCCAGGCTTTACCTTTCCGGGAGAGGTCAACCCATGCTGAAGGCCGCGCCACGAGCTCCAAGCAATGCAAGAACCCCCTTGGCCGAATTTTTTTTCTTGTGTTCTTAGGGGTTTGAATAGAACAGTATGCACCTTAACATTGTTCCCTCTCTTTAAATCTTATACTAGACTCACATTCCCATCCTCCCAACGTTGCCAGTTAGGGTTAATCCAAGAAGCTCTGACGGTGACCCTCCGACCCACCTCTCGACATTGTGTAGTGAACTCAGCAGGTCAAGCAGCATCAATGGGAGGAAATTAATGGTCGATATTTCAAGCCCAAACCTTGTATCATGTCTCTTCATGGTCTATGTGTCAAAATGTACCTCTCTGACAGCTCCCCTAAACTTTCATCCACTCGCCTTAAATGTTTATACTCTGATAATGGCCATTGTCACCCTGGGAAAAAGGTGCTTGGCTCTCCACTCTAACTCTGCCTCCCATAATCTTATGCACCTCTAATAAGGCACCTCTCATCCTCCATCACTCCAAAGAGAAAAGGCCTAGCTAGCTCAAGCTTTCTTCAGAAGACATGTTCTCCTGCATCTCGGTGAATCTCCACTGCAGCCTCTCTAAAACTTCCACATGCTTCATATGATGAGGCGACCAGAACTGAACACCCTAAGTGCAGCCTCACCAAAGATTTGTAGAACTGCAATACTACCCCTGTGGCTCTTGAACTCAATCCCTCTGACTCGAAAAAGGCCAGGCCTCCATATGCCTTCTTAACCACCATTATCAACTCGCACGGCAACCTTGAGGGAAAATGATCCAAGGAAAATGTGAGGAGTTCTGGATTGCAGACTGAGCCTGAGGACATTATAAACTGTTCATGGCAGCAGCATGAAGCACATAAAGAGATGGTAAAGCACCACTGACAGCTCTGTGACAGGTCTACATGTTTCGTTGTCAACTGGCCTGATAACCCAGGGCCCTCGAAGCTTATGCCTGAAAGGATAACGGTTGCATTTGTTTTCCTTGGCCCACTGTGATAAATATGGCTATCTAAAAATAAAATATGTGCTTTTTCATATAATACATAGGGAGATGGGTAAAAAAAGCAAATAGTCAATGCAGTTTATAAAATGATGGCATGGTGTCCCCGATGACTATCTAATGCTCTTATACATGGACACTCCCACAAATACTGGTACATCCTGATCTGACTTCAGTGAAAGGGCTTTTAGGTCAATTTTTATCTCAGTGTTAATTAAATAGGTCATCCATCATTTACCTCAGTAGGTTGGGAGTAAAGAGCATCATCAAACACTTTATTCAGTCAGACCAGAAAATTGGCAGTGCAGCGACCTAAGTTCGAACACAGGGCTGTCTGCATCCTCAAGGAGTTTGTACATTCTCCCCGTGTCTGCATGCGTTTCCTCCGGGTGCTCCGGTTCATCCCACTCACCCCCCTTTCAAAAACGTACTGTTGTTGTAGGATAATTGGTGTCTTTGGAGGTTCAGGCTCGTGGGCCGGAAGAGTCTCTACGGTCTTCAGCCCTGTTGATACAGACAGGTGCACGTATCCACCCCATCACCCACTCCTGTTCCCTGAAATCAATGACCAGCTCCTTCATTATCTTTGCAGAGATACTTGTCAAGAGGCTCTCAAATAAATATTTATAAATGTTAATAAATCCAAAAATAAATGCAGAACGCTAGTGATTGCTGTGTTCTACAATACACCTTACAGTTCCAGCATGGTGTTTTTGTTTTTTTCTCTATCTATCCTCATCCATCTATAAAGTAGATAGCACCATTTTCATTGTTGATAGCACAGCATGCATTATATCTCCTTGACAATTGTGGTCACCACACTATCAGAGACATTCCCTTTAACTGCTTTCTGATTGTAAACCCGTTTATTCAACCCCAATGCAGCTGTCAGGTGGCCATCTGAAAGTGGAGAACCCAGTCAGGAGGAGCACTTACCTAACCCTCCTCCAGTAGGTATATTCTCAGGCTCCCCCCGTTGCACCTGAAAGCAGCAGTGGGACTATGGCCACAGCACACAGGAGCCGGCATTCACTCAGACGTGGCTCTCCTTCAGCCGGCACGTTCAGGTGATAGAAAGGCGTCTTCTCCGCAGCCACCTGAACGTCCCAGCTGCACTCCCCCAGCCACGTCTGCCGGTGCATTTTCTGCGTCCGAGCACATGAAAGCGGCCACATTGCTTCCTCCATCTTCCCCTTCTCTCTCTGCAACTTAGATCATCATATTAACTCACCTTTTCAATTGTAATGGGTTAATGATCTGAGATGTTAACCATTTCCATCTCTACATATACTGCTAAGTACTTCCAGTGCTTTTCAAAGTGCAATAAATGTCTTTACGTTTCCTATAGCCACAGAGTATAAAGAATAAAGATACATAAACATGAGGTTTTAAGCATTTTAAAATACCGTTGCTCCATCATCCATCCATATTATCTTGCAGTGAAATTTACGCTAAGATCTTCCACTGCTACCCTTGTGACACTTCAGCTTGTTGAAAGTCCATGTAAAACCTACACATCCACAAGGCTACTTGAGAATTCCTGCATATCTGCACAAAACATGATGGGCTTAATTCTTTTAAACTGAAAGTGAATCTCACTCCAATATGGTGTCCAATTGATACCATAATAAGGCCTTCAGACTCAGGGATGACAATCATTTCCAAAAGTTCATTTCTCTGCAGTGCTATGCTTTTTATTTTGCCGGCATCAGCTTCAACCCTTGTCCCCTATTTTCTTGTCCCGATGGCCATTATGCAGCCAAGAGTGCAGTTCAGAGGTGGAAACCATCGCAATTCTCACCAGTGACCTCCCACTACAGGTACTGTGAGTGAAAGCTAATTTTCTCCTCCGGGCAGCTGTAGATACACCCCTCACCAAAATATTTTATCAGCTAACTTGCTTTTTTCTACATTGTCCCATGACATATTTCACTTTGATTTTCTAAACTTGCTGAAAATTCACTCAGCAGTGGGTGGGGGGAGGGGGTGTAGCGGGTGCCATACCTGCCATGAATGTCCTCCATGCGCTGCCGTCACACTTCCACCTCCCTCTGACGTAACAGACAAACGTGCCTGCTTATACCATGTGGAGACAAAACCACATGATGCTAGTGATGTTGTGGGTGGGTGGGGAGGCACAATAACTCATTTGGGGGCATGGCTCCGGCCGTGCTCTGGTTAAAGAAATGTCTCCACATCTCTGCTTTAAATTGATGCCCTGTAATCCTAAAGTAATGCCCTCTTGTCTTAGACGCCCCTACCATGGGAAACAACCTTGCCACATCTACTTTGTCCAAGTCTTTTAGCCTCCCCCTTCATCCTTTTTACTCCAAAGAGTACATCCAAGAGCCAACAAATAAGGTAAAACATTCGCCATGGATTTTCTTAATGGTGTAAGAGGCCATATGCCCGCTTTCTTATACTCTCTGTTCATCTCAATTCCATGGCATCGAAATACTGGGAATTATCAGTTTCAATGGAGCTGGACCTTGAAAGAAGTCAACTCCTTTGAAAGAGAGAAATTTTAAGAAATCTATATTGAAATAGATCATGTGAGTAAAGGTTTTTTAATTTGGGGATTAAAGAATAAAAAAAGATGAACGCCAGGCTGAGAAGTTAGTGCAGGAGAAAAAAATTAGGTGTCTGGATCACTGGGAAAGTTGGGACGTCACAGTCCCAACAAAGCGCATCGGCCTAAAATGTTGGTTACCTTTTACTTCCTATGGTTGCAGCAAGACCTGCTGTTTCTCCAGCACTTTGGTGTTCTACACTGGACCTCAACATCAGCAGAATCTATTGTTTAACTCCATTTGCGTGAATTGCATTTCCCTTTACTTGACCATGGTCATCATTGCCATGGCATTTCACATGCAGTAAAATTAGGTGCAGTGTACCTTGCCAAGTCCAAGTGTGCTCTACTATTCATACCACCAAACCTTTTGGCTTGGTCTCACTCTCTACTGTTTTGTGTCCTTGTCAAATTAGATTAAATCTTCCCCAAAAGCACAAGCAAATCCCTCTACTAGGAACCAACATCTCTGAAGAAAGTACATTTATCATTTTATTAAAATATTGTTGCTTATGAGCCTTTTGTACATTACAGCAGTTGCTGCTTCGCAGAAATACTTGATTGACCTTAAATTTATTTGTCATGCTTTAGGTTTGCAAATGGGCCTTTACAAATATAAATTCTTTCTCAGAACATAAAAAAAATATACAGTCATAATGCTCCACTAAAGGAAGCCAAAGAGCAAATTAGACAGAAAAAAAAATCAGGGCTCAAACATTATTCTTTGAACCTCAGTTTACATCTTCCCTGTTTCATTTCAATATACATTGACAAATATTTTTACTCAAATGTATTTTTATTTAATTCTCATTTCCATTGAGAGGTTTAACTTCAAACTTTTCAGTGTTGTTTGTTGTAGAATATCTTAAATTCCACTGTTAATCTTTGCTAAATCATCTCTTTGTTATGGAGATTTCCAGTGCTTCTTTTATTCATTCTCTGAGAAAATTTGGCAAACTCTTTAAAGTTTAAGAATTAGCAAAGCTCATTTTTGTTCTTGTATACTTTCTGAACAGATCACACTGGACAATGAAGATTTTGCACCCTGAATGTTTTTGGGTGTATTTTATGGATTTTGTGCTGGCTGATCACAAAAATCACATTATTTTCTTTTTTTTTGTGATTTCCTGTCATATTTTAAGTCGACTTCAAGCATTCAAAACTACGAATTGCAACATGTCATTGAAAATCCATTTTCTGCATTCGCACCTGGACTTCTTCCGTCCTGATCTTGGTGCAGTCAGTGACGGATATGGTGAAAGGTGTCACCCGGATATTGCGGTATCAGGGCAACTGGAATCCATTAATGCTGGCCAACTGTTGTTGGACAACTGGCATGAGGGGCATTGGATGCTGAGTACAAACAAAAATCAACGGCAAAACATTTTTAGGTCAGGTGAACTGACAAACAATGTATCAGCGTCATTATGCGATTAAGCAAGCTAAATTCACTAAAAGTTTATTAAATATTTCTTCAAATCCCCACGTGATAAAGCAATTCTGAAATAATCCTTGTGTTCAGCTTGAAGTTGTCTATCATAATCCCCAATTTTTTTTCAGGAAGAAAACCTTTTCTAAAGGTTTGTTGCCCAATGTTATTGCTGCATAATTTGTGCACTTACTCTTTCAAAATGCTTGTAGATTCCTAACCAAAGTGCCAGCCTTCCAAATAAACCTCACTGAAATGCAAAGCAATGAAGCTATGAGTAACATATGGGACCTCATCTGGACTGCACCCTCGATTGTTCACAGTTCTGGTTTCAGAGAAAAAAAATGAGAGAAATTTTTTAACCCAAAGATATTGCCAGAACTGACAGGGCTTGAGATCTGTTCTTTCAATTGAGAGGGATATAATTTTTTTAATCATTGTATTCATAATGGGTCAGCCACAGGCCTTACCAGCCCCAAAACACCAATGAATCTACAATCCCAGCACAGTTTTGAAGGATGGAAGGAACCCCAAACACCCAGAGGAAACCCATGTAGACATTGGGAAAGCGCCCTAACTCCTTACAAACACTGGATTTGGACCCAGGTCACTAGTGCTGCAATAGCGTTGCTCTAACTGCTATGCTAACCGTGCCAAAGGTGTTGAATCAAAGTGCGCAAACTACAACATGGAAGCTTTTGCTAAAAGCAATCTGCTGGAGGAACTCAGCACCATCACTGGGAAAAATGTCTTGACCTGTAATCTTTATCGAGACTGGGAAAATGTAAGAGAGAAGCCAATGTAGAGTAGACAGGGTGGGAGGGTGTGACAGGGATCTCCTATAGGATTTGTAAGCCTGGTTGAGGTGAGTACAACTTGATGAATAGAGGAGATAGATTGGCAGGTGCCAGACAAAGGGAGAAAGAGGCAAGAAAAATGAAGAGAAGAGTGAAGTGGAGGAAAAAGCTGCCGGTGATGGAATCTGATAGCAAGAGGAGCTGGGAATGGTGAAAGAGAGACCAGACAGAACTGAGGGGGGTGGGGGGGGGGGTGGGGAAGACACAGAAGAATCGAGTGGAGGGTCTCGGATCCAAAGTGAGGGAGGGGTTGGATGAGGTGGGTGAGAAATGGAACAGAAAAGTGGGGAAGAGAAAAAGGGGTACAGAGTAAGAGAGAGGGACTGATTAACTGTAATTAGAAAATTCTATGTTCACACCATTGACTGCCTAGACCAAGTATGAGGTGTTGTTCCTCTACTTTATTTTGGACCTCACTATAGAATGGGAGAATGGGTGAAGACCCGGTGTGGGAATGGAAAGGAAAGCTGAAACAACATACACCTGGGAGTTCAATGGTCAGAGTACAGATGCTCTGCGTAACAGTCCCCAAGACTGCACTTAGATTCACCGATGTTGAGGACGCTACATCAGGAGCACCGGAATGGAGGTGAGGGAGGAGGTGTAAAAACAAATGCTGCACCCTGCAGGGAAGAATATCAGGGAGGTGGGTGGGGTAGGGTGAGCGGGGAGGGAATTATGGAGAGAGCAACACCTGTGGAAGGTGGAAATGGGCGGATAGGGGATGATGTGTCTCGTGGAGGGGTCTAGTTGCAACTGGTAAAAATGATGTGCTGTACATGGGACCTGATGGAGGGGAAGGTATGGACAAGAGGAACCTTACCCCTGTTCTGTTTGGAGGGAGGGGGAAAGATAAGATAAATAGAGGAGATGCAGGAGGATGTGGTTCAATTGACCACTTTAGAGGGGAAGCCTTGTTGCTTGAAAAGAGAGGATATTTCAGATGTCCTGGAATGGAAGACCTCATCTAAAGAGCAGATGCAGCTAAAGCAGAGAAACTGGGAGAAAAGGATGAAATCCTTACAGGAGACTGGGAGGGAAGAGGTGCAGTCGAGGTAGCTGTGGGTGTTGGTGGGTCTGCAGAGCAGTTTGGTACATCACTTGTCTCCTGAGATGAGCACAGCGATCTAGAATTTTCTCCAGCAGATTATGTTTAGCTTCAGATTCCAGCATCTTCAATCACCTCTATGTGTCTCATTTGGGCCTTTGAGTATACATTGACTCCTCGTCGGCCATCTTCTTCCTCCCACTTTTCTGGCTCCTTTCCTTTACTGCTACAAATGATTTTTCCTCAAGCACTCATCCTGATTCCCTTTGAACATCCTGATTGACTCCAATTCCACCCCTCTTTCCAGCAGTGAACTCAGAAGGAGATATATAAAATGATGTTTGATATGATAGAAGTGGTGAGATTATTGTTTCCAACGTCATCATGTGGGAGAGACCAAACTCAGAATAAAACAGTCAATGATCCTCACAGCCTGAACACATACCAGTCTTAATAAAGGGTCTTGACCTAAATGTTAACTGACCATTTCTCTCCATGGATACTGTCTTATTCTTTGAGTCGCTCCAGTGTCTCTATTTTCAATAAAAATATGCAGAAGGAAAGTCCACACAGAGAATCAGATTTCAGATTTATTGTATTTTCTTCTGCCAGCAAGGCAGAATTACCTCTTAATGGTAGTGCAAAAAAAACTGCTCATAATGTGTACAGGGCAGCACACTTAGCGTAGCAGTTAGCGCACCATTTTTACAGTGCCAGCGATCGGGTCCAGGGTTCGAATCCCGCGTGGTCTGTAAGTAGTTTGCACGTTCTTCCCATGTCTGTGTGGGCTTTCTCCAGGGGCTCCTGTTTCTTCCCACTGTTTGAAACGTTCCAGGAGTTGTAGAAAAATTTCTCTTGTTTTTTTTCTCTGAAACCAGAACTGTGAACAATCGAGGGTGCAGTCCAGATGAGGTCCCATATGTTACTCATAGCTTCATTGCTTTGCATTTCAGTGAGGTTTATTTGGCGCCATGGACTTGTCAGCGAAAATGTCCTCTTACCGTGGGGTATGCCTAAATTAAAAAGTAAAAATATGTAAACCAATAAAGAACTGTAAACAGATACAGAAATGTAAACAAACTGACTGTGCAAAACAGAGAGAATACTAGGAATGTGGAGATCACCTTAACAAAGAATGGTTGTGATTGAAAAGCATTGACCCAATGAAAGGAAAGCTGGATATCCACATGAGGGGAAAAGGATAGTGCGAGGAAACTTATCAAAGGCCTATGTGTTGATGTCAAGCAGTTGCTGTAGGCTCATTGTAATCCTATAGTAAATATAACACAGAAAATGTTGAGTCGCTCAGCAGATCTGATGGTTTCTTTGTCGAGAGAAGAACAAAGTTAGTGTTTTGGTCAACAATCCAATGATCATCATCTTTCAACATCGACTCCATTTCCACCTCCACAGATGCCTATTGGACCATAAGACCACAAGATCCTATGATATAGGAGTAGAAATAGGCTATTCTGCCCATCAAGTCCATTCTGCCATTCCTCCACATTCTCATGTTGATACATTCTCTCACTCAGTCCCGGTCTCCTGCCTTCTTCATATAACCTTTGACACACTGACTATTCAGATAGCTATCTGTCTCCCTCTATAGATATCCATCTCTCTTTTTTTTTGTTTTCATTGTTGAATTCCTTTTTATGTTACGTTCTGGACATTGTAACATGATGCCTGCCCCTCCCCCCTATTCTTCATCTCCATCCGATTTGAATTTGCCACATCATTTATGAAAATTACAATCTTCCACAAGTTGGAGTTTCCAAAATTTCAACACTCAACCAGAGCATGAACTTCAGTTAGAATATGGAACCGAGAACATGGAACACTACAGCACAGTACAGGCTCATTTTTGTGCCAACCTACGTATCCTTACCAAAACAAAAACAAAACCCTTCCCACCTTTTAAGCCTCTATTTTTCTTTCATCTGTGCACCTGTCTAAAAGTCTCTTAAATGCCATTATTGTTTTAGACTCCACCACCTTCCCTGGCAATGCATTCAAGCACCCACTAATCTCTGTGTAAAAAGTCTTTCCCCTGATGTCTCCCCTGAACTTTCCTCCCTTCTCTTCATATAGGTGTCCTCTGGTGCTTGCTACTCCAGCCTTGGGAATATGATGCTGGCTGTTCACCCTATTATGCCTCTCAGAATCTTGTAGACCTCTAATGTCTTCTCTCATCCTTCATCTCCCCAAAGAGAAAAGTCCCACTCTGGTAACCTTGCCTCATAAGATTTATTTTCCAATCCAGGCAACACCCTGGTAGATCTCCTCTGCACCCTCTCCATATCTTCTACATATTTCCTATAGATGACCAGAACTGAACACAATGTGTGTGGTCCTACCAGAAATTTGTAGAGTTGCAATATGACCTCTCTACTCTTGAACTCAATCCCCTAACTAATAAAGCCCAGCCTCCCATAGGCCTTCTTAACTATCCTATCAACTTGTGCGGCAACTTTGAGAGATGTATGGATTTGAACCTCAAGGACACTCTGTTCTTTCACACTGTTGACTCTGTATTCAGCCTTCAGGTTTGACTTCCTAAAATGCATCACCTCACACTTAATCTGGATTGAACTCCATCTGCCACTTTTTTGCCCAACTCTGCAGCCTGTCTACATCCTTTTGTATCCTACAACCACCTTCAACACTATCCAAGACTCCTCCAACATTCTTATCATCCACAAAATTGCTGACCCATCCTTCCGCTTCTTCATCTAGGTCATTTATAAAAAAATCACAAAGAGCAGGGGGCCCCGAACAGATCCCTACGAAACTCCACTAATCACTGAGGCTCGGAGTGGAACGGCTGGCGATTCAGCTGAGGCACTAACAGAGACCAGCTTGATGCTGAGAGCCAAAATTACTTGTGTTGAGCAGTGTGACAGGTGTCATGGACCTGCTGTGCAATTCCAGTACTTACTGCTCTTAAAAAAAGGACATAATCGAATCAATCAGAAATAAAGTTAAGTGTAAGACATTACTTTGAAGACAGTTCAAAGACTGAGCAAATGTGACAACAATTCTGCACAGAGCAGGCTCCTGTGGACAGGATGAAATGAATGACTGGCTAATTGTGACTAATAATAAACCTGGTTCTTGCAGAGAGCTAAGACTGAATATGCTACAAAGGAAACATATCCAGGGAGCTCAAGATTTGTACGGTGTTATCAGAAAAGCCTGATTAATTGTCTCCTATGATCCTTCTCCTGTCAGTACTTCAGGAGTTTTCCATCTCAACAGCTAGGTGAGATGCATTCAGAGACTAGTCAGGTCTTGATGTCATCTCAATGTACGCATTCAGTCACTGCACATCTCGAAGCCAGCAAGTATCATAAAGAGCTGCTCCTCGTCCTTTAATCTGTCGCAGTGAGATGACAACAAGCAATAAAGCACATCATCCCAGGGTGATAAATAAGAGCCAGAATGTTGATTGCTCTACTCCATGAAGGTCTGGCACAAAACTACTTCAAAGCATATGTTCAGCCCTTTAGCGGAGTTTTTGCATGCGCTAATCACTGAGAGAACATTGCTACTTTATTAATTGCTACTGTTAAGTCTATCAATATTTGTATTAGCGTCTTGGCAGAATAACTTAATATGATTCTAATAAATAAATTTACTAGAGCATCAGGAAGTTACAGTAGAATTTTTTTTACATTATTCTTAAAAAAAATTTAGACATGCAGCACGGTAACAGACTATTTCGGTCCGCGATTCCATGCCACCCAATTTACACCCAATCAACCTACACCCCCAGTACGTTTTGAATGTTGAGAGGAAACTGGAGCCCCTGGGGAAAACCTCTGCATAGACAGAGGGTGAACGTACTACCTCGTTACAGACAGCGCAGAATTCGAATCCGGGTCCCAATCACCGGCGCTGTAAAGGCATTGCGCAATCGTTGCACTACGGCAACCGGCCGCATGTTGCAATACCAAAAAATTGTTTGCAAATTTCAAATGCAAAATGGGAATATTATGCAAAATCTTATTTGTTTTATGCTTATCCATTTCCATGAAACCTGAATGACTTTTAATTTTGCTAGAAATGAATAAAATGTATTTAGTAGTGCCTGGAGTCAGGTTACATGTTATTCTAGTTCACGGTTAAACACTTCAGGCAGCTGCGCTCTGGGTGACCATATATTCCAAACACGGATCAGCACCTTGTGTTTTCCAAAACACCGAAGATGCAAGTCGCGTGGACTGTGGGGGAAAATAACAGGTACAGAAAGGCTGCAGGAGCTGATGTTTTCTTATCGCATCATTACTCGATACCCTGCCCATTACAGAGGCGTTGTCAAATTTGAGGATGGAGTTGGAATGGTATTCAGTTGTACAGTTGTAGGTGTAGAGAGTGTATAGTAGTGGACTGAATAGGCCTGCAGTGTTGAGTGTGTATTCATGGAGGAGATGTTGTTCCCTGTATTCACTGATTGTTGTCTGTTGGACAGAATGTCGTGATCCAGTAGCAGAGAGGGGATGGAGGAGGGGAAGGTGGCACAGAAGCCTAGATCTCAAAGTTTGCCTAAGACTATGGTATTGAAGAGAGCTGTAGTCCATGATCAGCACTTTAACATCAATGTTCTTGGCATCCAGGTGCTCAAAGGCCAAGTGGAGAACCAGGAAGATGGAATCTGCTGTGGTTCTGTTTGGCCAGTAGGCAGATTGAAGTGATCAAAGCTGGCTGGTAGGCTAGAGTTAATGACTAGCCTCTTAAAGCAGCTTTTAGGCCCATTATTATGCTCTACTTTGTTTCTGAAATATGGGGGCCTTCTTGATGGAAGTGGGGATTTTAGCTTTGTAGGGAGATATTAAAGATGTCTGTGAATATGTTCACCAGTTGATCTGCACAGGCTCGCAGGATATGTTTCAGAACTCCATCTGGGCCAATCACTTCATGGACTCACCCTCTCTCAGGTTGCCCTGACTTCAGCAGCAGTGACCATGGGTGTAACGTCGCTTGTAGTATTTGATATGGACGTCAACTCCCTCCTGGTTCCCTGTTCAAAGTGAGCATTGACATGTTTAACTCATCAGGGAGTGTGGTGGTGCAGGAATTTACTCTGTACTCTGTGATAACATGCATGCCCTGCCACAGTTACTGTGTGCCTGTGATGTTTTCTTGGATCTTGAGCTTGGTTCACTCCTATCAGTTGGGGTCTATTATAGCCCTGTGGAGACTGAACATGAATTTCTCGGAAAAGAGCTGAATTTCTTAACTTGAATGCCACTAACCTGGACTTCAGCGGTGAATTGACTTCCAGTTTAACTAACCCGGAAATACCTTTATCATCTTCTTGGTCTCACAGTCTTCTACACACTTACTGATGAAGGTGGTTATGGCAGCAGTATATTCATCAGGGCTATTTGCTGAATCTTACCCCACACAAATCAGTCCCTGCCTGTTACTGATCTGATCTCTCAGAATACCTTCCACTAACTTGCCCACTACTGATGTCAGGCTCACTGGCCTATCATTTCCTATATTATTTTTAGACCCTTTCTTAAACAATGAACAACGTTGTGGTGTACCCTGTCTCTAGTTAAGGACATTTTAAAATGTCTCTGCTAGAGCCCCTGTAATTTCTGCACTCGCCTCCTCAAGGTCTGACAGAATATTTTGTCAGAACCTGGTGATTTATCCACCCTATACGCCTCAAGACAGCAAGAGCCTCCTACTCTGTAATCGGTATCGAGTCCGTGTCCTCACTGATGTTTTACCTCACTTCTGTGTCCATCTCCTGATTGAATACTGGTACAAAATTTTAAAAGTCCATTTAAGATCTCCCCTATCTTTTTTGGCTCCATGCATCAATAACCAATCTGATCTTCAAAAAGACCACTTTTGTCCCTTACTATCCTTTTGCTTTTAATACAGTAGATATATAGAAGCCCTTGGGGCTTTCCTTGGGACTGCCAGAACAACCTTAGGCTTTCTTTTAGCCTTCCTGATATCTTTTTAAGCGTTTTCTTGCATTTTTAATACTCCTCAAGTACCCCATTTATTCCTTGCTGCCTACACCCCTGATACACCTTCTTAAGCAAGGTCTCAATATCACTTAAAAACCCAAGTACCCTCTCCCTCTTAGTCTTACCTTTAATTCTGATAGGAGCATATAAACTCTGTCCTCTCAAAATTTCACTTACCAAGCACACATTTGCCAGAAAACAACCTTTCTCAAATCATGACTGGAGCTTGGCTTGTCTTACCATTTCCCATGATAAAAGTTTAAAAAGTTGGATTCCATTTGTGTAAAACAAAGGCAGGGACCTAACAGTTTCCTAAATACCTAACTGAAAGAGGAGCTTGATCAATCAGTTCATTTATTACACTACTAATAATTCATCACTCACAATTTTGTGGAGCTAGAGAAGTTAGTGACTTGTTGACATCCAAGGCACTTTCACACTCAAGACATTTTTATAATTTCTTACGAGGGGAGTGGGGAAAAATTTAAAAAAACAATAATTTCTTGCATTAAAAAAATATTTTTTCCCCTTTATAAGCATTCATCGAGTAGTAAATGTAGTCACACATGAGATGCAGTGGTATAATTTTCATCAGAAAGAGAACCATTTTAGCCCTGGTCAAAAAAATACTCTATCATGTGAACAAAGTCAACACGTTATTATTTGGCTTGTTTCCAGCGTGTACTGTATGGAAAGGTCATATTTTTTAATAGCTTTGTACAGCATGGTAATCAAATTTGTACGCCTGAAGAAATGAACTACTTGAATACATCAAATTCCCTCAGCACGGTTAACCTCTGGCATGCTGTCCCAGCAATGTCACTCCTCAGCTGCATACAGGTTGGAGACAGCCAAGTTCCACTTGCTTGTATTCATGGGACCAACAACTTACAAAGGCGTCAGAAAGGCTGCTCCAAACGCAGTGTGATCAAGGACTTCTTAATTTATTCAAATGATCATCTCCCCTGGTTGTAGCTAACTCAATCAGCAAGGGATTGAACGACAAGGCTTTGATGCACCTTGACCACCATTCTCCTCTTCAAATTGGTTTGAGGTGCAGTTTAATGGACTGCTCAACAAGCCAAACACAATCTACTGGAGGAACTCAGTGGGTCAAAAAGCATCAGCGGGTGAATAAGAATGGCCAATGTTTCAAGCGGAAACTCCTCATCAAAAATGTCTTAATCTGGAAATGTGGGGCATTTTTTCTTCCCACTGTTGCTGGATTACTGGCTGGGTTCTTCCAGCAGATTGAGTTTGGCTTTAGATTCCAGCATCTGCAGTCTCCTGCATGCCTCCAGCCCATTCATTTTTTTTGCCCCTACACCCTGCTGCAATCACTGATTCTTTAAAGTTAGAGGTGAATGGTGATCAATGCTGACCCCATACGGGAGAGAGAAGATAATTGATACAATTATTTGCTAGCTATGTTAACAACACAGGAAAGTATTTAAGTTCACTGATGGCACAGAAGTAAGCAGAAAGGCATACTGTAATGGTGATACTGTAACTCTACAACAAGTGTGGACATAGACTTGACAAATGGTGCTTCATGTAGGAAGGTGTGACGAAGGGGGAATCTAAAGGCAACTCTAAATGAAGAGAGGCTGTAAATGACTGGAGCACCGAGGGATATCAGTGCTCATGGAAATGAGCCACAAAAGGATAGCAGGCAGTGACAGCAAGTAATTATGAAGGTAAATAGTGTATGGCTTTTGCTGGGGGTTCAAGTTCAAGTTTATTTATCATCTGACAAAACAGCATTCTCCGGTCCTTGGTGCAACATGCCACAAACACATGCAGACATAACACACATATAGACAAATAATAGATATGCACAATACATACATACAAACATTAAAATAAATAAATATTATTATTAAATAAACAATTGGGTCACTAAGGGTTTGTATGAGCAGTTCATCAGTCATTCAGCAAATCTGAAGAAACTGTTACTCAACCCTAATGGTTCTGGCTCCTAATACTGCAATATCTCTTTCCTAGCTGCAGCTGTGAGGGGTGGCAGGGATCCTCACTGATTTTGCGAGGCTTCTTTCGATAATGATCCCGGTAAATCCTATCGATGGGGCTGGGGAGGAGGGAGACCCCAGTAATAATTTCTGCAGCTCTCATGATCCTGTGGGTTGACCTCCAGTCTGATGCTCTACTACAACAACCATACCACACTGAGTTGCAGCCAGCCAGGATGCTCTTGATAGAGCTCCTGTAGAAAGTCGACAGGATGGTGGTCGGCAGCCTTGCCCACTTTAGTCTTTTCAGCAAATGCAATTGCATTTGTACCTTCCTGAGAAGTGAGAAGATGTTTTGTTTCCAGGATAGGTCACTTCTTAAGTGGGCTCTGAGGAACTGTAAAGAACTGCAGTGCTGTGTTCTGTTTTAGTCACCTGATTTAAGTAAGGACTGGAGGCAAACCAGGAAAAAAATTACAAGGATAATTTGTCAAATTACAGAGTTGTCCTATCATGAACTGCTAATAAAGTTAGACCTATATTCTACAGAGTTAAGAAGAATGAAGATTAATTTTATTAATAGGAATTAGATCTTAAGCGGGCATAACCATTATATATTTCCACTCATTGGAGAGACCAGAACAAGAAGATAGAGTTATCTTCTTCTAAGGAGGTGTGGGGGGGAAATTGTTAAAAATTGAAATACTGAGATATTTCTTTTTACGTAGGGACAGTGAAACTGGAATCCTCTAGCCCAGGTCCCGTAGAAGCTGGATAATGGGGGTGCAGTAAAACCTCCGATATCTGGCACCTATTGGGATTTGTAGATGCCAGGTAAGCGCATTTGCCGGTTGCTTGAGATTACATGTTGCATGATTGGTGAACTGACCGCGAGGTACACCAATTTTAAACTTGTGCTTTTCTTACCTATTTATTTTCCACAATTTCTTTGCCAGTTGCTTGAGGCTGCCTGTTGATTGAATTCCGGATATTGGGGATTTTACTGTATTTAAAATGAAGATCAGGGAATTTTGGGCCATGTGGAATTGGCACAGAGGAGATACTGAGACCTGGGGTAGATCAGTCATGACCATGCTGATTGGCAAACAGGTTTGAGGATATAGGCGGTTGAATCCTGCTCCACTTTAGCTGTGTGTGTTCCTGAATGTAAGAGGAGACAATGTTAAGTGGACATGATTCCTTTACTCTTTTTCCCTAACTTGTATCAGAGAGCTGTGCATGTCAGTCGCAGTAAAATACCTCTTTTTTTCACCTGAAGCTATGATGACAACTTGAACTCCCTTGGCCACCCAAAATTTACATTCAGGTGCACAGCACACCCATTGTAGGCTGTTTCCACACCTGCCACATCTCACAAGCCAGTCCTGGAAGTTAGTTCCAAACTCATTGGCACACAACTGCATCTTTAATTTAATGTTTAATTTAGTCATACAGCATGGTAACTGGCCCTGCCAGCCCATGCGCCCGTGTCACCCAAATACCCCAATTAACTTACGACTCTGGTTTGGTTTGAAGGGTGTGGCGGAAACTCAAGTGCCCAAACAAAACCTACAGATACGGGGAGAATGTATAAACTCTTACAGGCAGCACTGGATTTGAACCCAGGTCTCAGGCACTATAATAGCAGCAAGCTCACGACAACAGTAATCCCCCTTATAATGAGCCTGAACAGTTCAACCAAAGATCCCAAGCAAAGCTGCTGTGGATTGTTCCATAAATTGTTGGAAATCCCCCTGCGTGTGGTTTGCCCTTTGAACAATGGCTTATCACCTTGACTTGTGAAGGAAAAGAAATAATTCTGCAGACACCAAACTTGTCTAAAGCAAAACGAAAAGATTATTGATTAATTCAGAGGTCAAAAATGCGCATGCATTTTATTTATTTCTAAATCCAAATGTGCCAAGTCCTTTGCACAGGATTAACTGTTTCCGATTGACAATTGGCTTAGCTGTGTACAGTACTGGGCCACACTCTGCATAATTACGCTGGAGCTGGATTTTGCAGCTTTCTAAAGACTATTTAGTTAAATATTCAAAGCCATGAATTAGAACCCGAGCTGCATTTAGAGCAGGGGCAAGTGAGGTGGAAGGGAAAGTTGTGTGATCACAGGCACTGGATGCCAAACCGTTTGGGAGGGTACACAGGACACAGAGCTGGCTCTGCAACTGCTCTCTCAGTTCCAGCTGTCAGAAAAGGAAATATGCAGCTCAGGAGGAGGTTGTTCAACAATTCATGCCTGTGTTACGAGCCCAAAGAACCCCAAAACCCAGCAGCAATAGACATTCACCAAGAAAGTAGTTACTTAAACAAAAAATGTATTTAATTATTTTTAACATGAAAACAGAATCAAACTTTAACTTATCTCTGTACTTAACTAACCCAAATTAACCCCCTTCTAATTCTAAGCACACATATATGTATTGTGTGTGTAATGTAATGTATTTCTTATACTGTGCACAGAATTTAACATGTATAAAGTTCACCAGGCTTTGGTGCTTGAAAGGTAATTATTTACCGCTCAGGAAGGTTCTTGTAGGGTTTGCAGAGAGAGATTTCCACAACTGAGGTACCACCATTAGTCACCTCAATGTCTCGCTGATGAAACTTGCCCCATCAGGGTTCTCCAGATGATAACCTCTTTCTTTCAGGCTACACCGAGTTCCTTTCTGTTCCACTTATTGCAAAAAAAACATCAGACGGATAGCACTTCCAGCCATCCACTGCTCTGGAGCTTTTTGGCACTGTTCAGCTGCTTTCAGTGTCGCACACACTGGCTGAGAGAGCTTGTTGAGTTAGTCTTCTCTCTCTCTCTCTCTCTCTCTCTCTCTCCAACTGCCAACTGCCAGGAAGCCCATGTGACTCTCTCACTTGCAAAAAACCCCACCTTCTTCAGCAAACAACAGGAGTTATCTTTCTGCCTCCATCTGTTGTCTTAGATAAACAAAACTTCTCATTGACCTTTGAGTGAGCATCTTGTAGTTATTCAACCAGCCCGCCTGTCTCCAATCCAAGACAATGGTCTATTCATTTGTCATTTCAATTAGCACCTACTTGTGAAATGTGCATAACATTCTCCATAGCCTCTGCAATGATACTGAATATGAATTCTTCAATCTTTCAAATAAGATCTGTTTTAAAATGTGTGTATGTATGTAACCTACTGTAATTTTACCAAATTCCTCCCAATATTTATCCATTACACCGTACCAATTGATACGGTACCACCCAGTCTAAACCCAGTTCGTAGATGGCATAGTGGCATAGTTAGTGGAGCTGATACCTCACAACTCCAGAGATCCAGGTTCTATCCTCACCTGTAGTTCCATCTGTGTGCAGGTTGCATGTTCCCTCTGTGACCAGGTGAGCTTCCACCAAATTCTCCAGTTTAGAGCAATAATTATGGAATTGAACAGCAGGAACAGGTCCTTTGGCCCTTGCAAACAGTATGTTATCAACACAAATCCCACTTGCCTGCATTAATTCCATATCCCCCTATATCTTCCTTGTAATTTTGATTACATAATTGTAGGTGCTGCTCATTTCAAATTCACTGTTAAAGGAAGAACAAAACATTGGAATTTGCCCGATGGATGTGAATTTCCTGACATGGAACATTTTCAATATTTGCCTTGTTTCCTTCAACATTTCTTCAGACATCAGAGTTCTTATCCATGTATGTATTTGTGACACGTTGTGGTAGCAGCAAGCAGACAGACACAAAACTCAAAACACTACTATAGGCTTTATTGTGCTAAAAATCTGTACACACCAGTTTCAGCTGTGGTGGCTACCGAGTGACTGGCTCAGGAGGGGGCAGCTCAGGCCTGTATTCGGGTCGACTGATTGACAGCTGGCCAGGTGGAGTCAGTCCTTAGGTGGTCTTCCTGCAGGTACAGAGATCGCCCCCTGCAGTAGGCGGTCACCACAGTATTACAGGCTATCCCCAGGTAATTAATACAGAATTACAGCACCGAAAAACTGGCTATTTGGACCTTCTAGTCCATGCCTAACTATTATTCTGCCTAGTTCCCACTGACCTGCACCCAGTCCGTAGCCCTCTGTACCCATCCCATCCATGTACTTGTTCAAATTATTCTTAAATGTTAAAATTGAGCCTGCATGAACCTCTTCAGCTGCCAGCTTGTTCCACACTCTCACTACTCTCTGTGTGAAGAAGTTCCCCCTAATGTTTCCGTAAACATTTAAACCTTTCACCTTTTCACCCACGGTCTCTGTTTTGTATCTCACCTATACTCAGTGGAAAAAGCCTACATGCATTTGCAGTATCTATGGTCTTTCATAATTTTGTATACAAAGGTTTTGATTTTGCAGGTACAACTAAGCTGATTTTGTACAATTGAATTGAATTGTTTATTGCCACATGTACCGAGATACAGAAAAATTTTATTTTGCATTCAACCCATTCTTAGGAACAGCTGGTAGTGTAATAATGAAACAAAAGGGCAAGGTGAGTCAAAAAGTGCAGGGTATAATGTTACAAAGACAATGTCCAGGGAATACAGAAAAGTACAGTTAAAACAGTGGAAGGTCATCATCTTTTACCAATGAGAGGTTCATTTAAGAGTTTGTTAACAGCAGGAAAGAAACTGTCCATTTACTTGAAGATTTTTTTAAGCTTACCTATCAATAACTCCAAATACCAGAAATTACCTGACTGATAGGCTTTTATTGCCATAAACATAAGGCATGTCTCATGTTGCTGACCCGTGACTCGAGCTTGTTCTGGGGGAGGGTTTATGGTGTAGCCACCTTTATTAGGGGAATCGAAGGGGAGGAACCACAGGTACAGTCAGCAAGGGGCAGGCCAACCATGCACATGCAAACAGTATTAACAGTGGTTCCACCACATCATTCGCAACAAAATGCTTTATTTATAATTTAGGATACTACTCATCTCTTCGTCAGCACCACTCCCCACCCCTCCCTACACCCCACACCCCACCTTGCCCCTCTATTCCACTTTTCCTGGATTCTTCCTCACAGAGGAACGTTTTCCGTAGCTGGTTCACCAAGCTCATTGTCTCATTGTCAAGGCCTTGATTACATCACCTCTGAAACATTTGACCTCAGCAAGGAGAAGTCTATATGGGAACAAGCTCCTCATGAAGCAACTGTGATGTTTCAACCCCCCCCCTCAAGAAAACACATTATTAATGCGCTAGAGACCCAGCTACAAAATGTTTGTGTGTTCCCCCTCCACGCCTGCATGGGTTTCCTTTGGGTGCTCCAGTTTCCTCCCACCCTTCAAGTCATGCAGGGGTTGTAGGTTAATTGGGGTAGTTGGGTGGCACAGGCTTGTGCGCCGGTAGGGCCTGTTACTGAGCAGTGTCTCAATTTAGATCCATCCCATGGAGTGATGCTCAAAGTGGAATACACTACCCCATCCAGGTCATGACTTCCAACCAGTGCGACTTCCATGCAATAACTTTGGAAAAGCAGTCAAGGCATAAGTGCAGACCTTTGAGTTGCACTACATTGGTCCTTTTCAAAGTCCTCTCGATGGCTTTATCTCCATGCAGCACCTCTCCATTCCACACACCCTACCTGAAAAATCATTGATTTCTGCACACAGCTCGAATTTCAGTTCAATCCTTCCATTCATGTCAGCTGCTGATCTTACAATATCACCTGCTTAGTTTTAAATGGAGCTTGAAAATTACTGTAAAAGTACCATAGGTGAAATGAGCTTAAGATATTTAAATTCCATTTATATTTTACAGCCCATAGAGCCAGAAAATAAAAAAGGCTCACAATATTCAATTCAGAAATAATAACAAATATCGTAGGAATTAATGAAAGGAAGTTTGCACAAACTGCTTAAAAGTTCACTTTCTGTTATTTAAAGGTGGAGATGCCAGCTTAATTATATAAACCTCTTCTTCTTTCTCTCTTTGGCTTGGCTTCGCGGACGAAGATTTACGGAGAGATAAATGTCCACGTCAGCTGCAGGCTCGTTCGTGGCTGAAAAGTCCGATGCGGGACAGGCAGACACGGTTGCAGCGGTTGCAGGGGAAAATTGGTGGGTTGGGGTTGGGTGTTGGGTTTTTCCTCCTTTGTCTTTTGTCAGTGAGGTGGGCTCTGCGGTCTTCTTCAAAGGAGGTTGCTGCCCGCCGAACTGTGAGGCGCCAAGATGCACGGTTGGAGGCGAGATCACCCCACTGGCGGAGGTCAATGTGGCAGGCACCAAGAGTTTTCTTTAGGCAGTCCTTGTACCTCTTCTTTGGTGCACTTCTGTCACGGTGGCCAGTGGAGAGTTCGCCATAGGACACAATCTTGGGAAGGCGATGGACCTCCATTCTGGCCCAAAACCTTGGTAAAAATCAATATAATTTAAGTGTCTATCTAGAGGCAGTTAAAGACCAGAAAGAGTGTAAATGGCAGATATCCTTTCCCGGATCAATACTTTTCATTGCTGATTACTTTCCTTTACTTGCGTGAAAATTTTGAAGGTATTGTTGAAAGTAATTGGTTGAAGTTTTGTTTAGGACTCTCTTGCTGTAATTTTGCTCCATTGCTCAGTAAAAAATCTGCCAATGCAGCTCCATTGTATATTGTGGAGCTCCAGAATATACTGAAACTTCTTTTGTTTCTTGGCTTTCTCAATGATTTTGGAAACCACGACTGTAAAGCGTGCAATCAAGACTTCTAACCTGCAACCTACTTCCAAGATAATAACATTGAAAAAATGGTCAAGTAAAGGGAACTTGGCAGGCATCACTCTGGTCAGATGCTAAACTCCAAGACCGCATCTTGCGTGCAGATCAAATATCACTGGTTGGAACGATACTGACTGGGCCACAAAGTGGGAAGGAATGGATAGATCAGAAAAGCTTTTTTCCATTGAGGTAAATAATGCTTCTTTGGCTTGGCTTCGCGGATGAAGATTTATGGAGGGGGTAAAAGTCCACGTCAGCTGCAGGCTCGATTGTGGCTGACAAGTCCGATGCGGGTCAGGCAGACACGGTTGCAGCGGTTGCAGGGGAAAATTGGTGGGTTGGGGTTGGGGGTTGGGTTTTTCCTCCTTTGTCTTTTGTCAGTGAGGTGGGCTCTGCGGTCTTCTTCAAAGGAGGTTGCTGCCCGCCGAACTGTGAGGCACCAAGATGCATGGTTTGAGGCGATATCAGCCCACTGGCGGTGGTCAATGTGGCAGGCACCAAGAGATTTCTTTAGGCAGTCCTTGTACCTCTTCTTTGGTGCACCTCTGTCACGGTGGCCAGTGGAGAGCTCACCATATAATACGATCTTGGGAAGGCGATGGTCCTCCATTCTGGAGACGTGACCCACCCAGCGCAGCTGGATCTTCAGCAGTGTGGACTCGATGCTGTCGGCCTCTGCCATCTCGATGTTAGGGATGAAGTCGCTCCAATGAATTTTGAGGATGGAGCGGAGACAACGCTGGTGGAAGCGTTCTAGGAAAGAAATGCCCAATTAGCAAGCATACACTTCACAAGCTTCAACGGAGTTGGATTCCTTTTTCTGAAAACTACAACAGATCAGATGATCGTAACCACCAGAATTAATCAAAGCCAACTAACTAAATTACCACAGATCTGAGTCCTCATTTACTCCCCCAGATAACAGACTTATTCAAAAATAGAATATCCACCAACACAAGGTGATTCACGTCAAGGGAAAATTATTGGCATATATTTTAACATTTGCTAATTTTTTGAAAAAATTTAGACATACAACTCGGTAGCAAACCCTTGCAGCCCAGAAACCTGTGCTGTCCAAACACCCAATTAACTGACAAACTCTTCACATTTTTGAAGAGTGGGGGAAAGCCAAGCACACGGAGAAATTCCACGCAGATAGGGGGAGAACAAACAAACTCCTTACAGACGGTGCTGGATTTGAATCCATTTGCTGACGCTGCAATTGCATTGCACTAAATATTTAAAACATTTTATATTTTTATTCATAAATATACTCTTTGAAAAAGCAACAAAGAACACAATGGTAGATATTTTGCTAACATCAATGCAGAAATTTCATTTAAGCACCATAATTAGGAATTGTAGCATGTGTTTGCTTTTCTACTGTGTAATGAGTACATATGCCAACATACTTAACGAACCCTCAGGCATTTAAAAATACCAGAGTAAATTCAAATAGGTTTTATCTGACAGAAAGCACATGAAGAACGAGAACACAAATGACCTTGTACAGCTTTCCGGAGATTTGAAACAGCAATACTTTTTAAAAATAAATCCTGTCAACGAGAGAGTTAAAATTCAGGAAAAGACAAAACCCATTGTGACCAGCATGTCTCTGTGCAATCATCAGTAGAATTAACTATTATAGTCAAGTTAATAGCTTGAAAATGAACTCATTAGTGGTCTTTTATCACTGGAAAAAGTCTATTAAATCCGGGTGTGTGGAAAAGCAGTACTGAGCCTCATTTCCATCCCACTTGTGACCTGAACAAATCAGAGGAATGCTTTGTAAGGCACAGGGTCAGCCCTGAGTGCAGAAAGATATTTTCCACACTACGCCGAACCTGCTTTACCTTTTGGATTCCTGATGCGGTTAATTTTCTTTTACAATCGACTTTCCACACATGTTATATCTCTCAGCACCTGCCACTACCCATTTGCCCCACACTCTAAAGCATGTCAAATTAAGCCACAGCGTCATGCAAAAATTCACAGAATATTTGTTTCATTGTGAGATTTTAAATTATTTAAATAGGATGTGGAACTAGTCAATAAGAAACCTGTTCAAGTCCTTTCTGGTTTACAAAGAGTTTGGTTCACGTGAATCAAAAATGTGGGTCAATGTGTGTTCGAAAATGGAAGAGGAAATACATTCGCTTTACCCCCCCCCCACCCCCAACCCCCACTCCCCGCATACAGAGTGAATAGAAGATATCAGAGACTGCAACAATGCAGATATGAAACAGTTATTGCAATCTCCACAAAAGGAATGAAACCAGATTACTGCTGGTAATGACATGCAAATTGTATAAAATATTTGCCCAAAGCTTCTTTTAAAATTGGTTGTGGTTTATGCAGTAATTTTGAGCAATAATTATGACAAACCCAAACAGCCCCTCAGGCATTTTTATCTATAATGAGGGTTCCATTTCCTTAAAACCAGTTTATTGAAAATCTACTATTTTGCAATCATTGAGGTAGAAGTTCCCTTAATTGATTAAGATGCTCAGCCAAAACCTGTCACCATACACTCATCCTCAGAGTTAGAGACACAAACTGGCTCATTCAAGGGGAATAATAATATATGAAATCAAACAAATAAATAACTGGGAGTCCAGCTTCTAATCTACTGTGGCTTCTCAGTGTATCAATTACCAGAAATTTCAATAGAAAACAAAAACTTGGAAATCTGAGAATGTTCAGTAAACTAGGCAGCAGCAGGAGAGGGAGAAATAGCATTAATGGTTAATAATTCTGTATCAGAATCTGTTCTGATATAAATTTGTTGTTGAGATGCCTCAATCCTGAAATTAGATATTTATGCACTGGTCTTATTTAATGAGTTAAAGCAGGGATATGGAATGGATTTAATTATCATGGTGCAAGATTCCACGTCATCTTTCCTGTAAATTTGTCAAGTAATTCTGCAACTTTTCCATTTGCAGGTACAGAGGCAAATGGGAGGATTTCCTCTGTGCAATTTGTGCAGTGAAATTGTAACGCCATTTTTTACAAACTGGAAACACCGAATAATGCAAATTTTCACAAACCACTTACAACATCATTACAGCTGATAATGTGAATTATTCTTGTCTTGATGGCTTGGCCTTTCCCTACATTAGCGCAGCAGCACTAACCCAGTGAGACCAAGCTCTCCACAATTCCACAATTAACATATGTAGACTTTTACCATTTAGTGTTGAATAGCCACTCCCAAAGTGCAGCTGCCGCAAGATATGAAATATTTTAATATATACAGGCATGAAGACCCTATACTTGCAGATAAATATACATAATCACACACACACACACACACACACACACACACACACACTCACACACTCACAACACACACACTCATACACACACACTCACACACATACATACATACACACACACAACACACACACTCATACACACACACTCACACACATACATTCATACACACACACAACACACACACAGCACACACACAACACACACACAACACACACACAGACACACATACACAACACACGCACAAACACACACACACACAACACACGCACACACACATGCATACACACACAACACACACAACACACACACAACATACACACACACACATACACACACAACACACACACACACATGCACACACACAACACATGCACACACACATACATGCGCACACACACACACACATACACGCACACACACACGGACACACACGCATACACACACAAGACACACACAACAAACACACAACATACACACACACACATACACACACAACACATGCACACACACATACACACACGCACACACACAACACACACATACGCACACACGGACACACACACACACACAAGCACACACACGCACACACATTCACACACACGCTCACACACGCACACACGCACGCACACACACACGCACACACACACTCACACAACACACACACACACACACACCCCCACACGGACACACACACACATGCACACATACACAACACACACACGGACACACATGCACACACACACACACACGGACACACACGCACACACACACAGACACACATACACAACACACGCACGCACACACACATACACACACAACACACGCACACGCACACACGCATACACACACAACACACACACACAACATACACACATGCACACACACACATACACACACAACACATGCACACACACATACACGCACACACACACACACACACATACACGCACACACACAACACACACACATAAACGCACACACACACGCACACACACACACACGCATACACACACACACACACACACACGCACACGCACACACACACAACAGGTTTATGTAGAATTATACCATCATTAGAGGTATGATCAAAAAATGAGACAGACACTGATGCAAATTGTTAGTGTAACCTATTCTTTCTTGTATGCCCTGCACTTCCCCCTCATTCTCCTCACATTCACCCACACAGCGGCAGGGGAGTGGGGGGATGAGGAGGGACGGTGGTGGAAAGGGTGATTCATAGTATCCAATTTATCCACCACCAACATGCCTCTGGGATGTTCTAAGAAATTGGAGTGCACTGGGAAATTCATGCAGATATAAGAAGAATATGAACATTCCACCCAGACAGCTCTAGTGTCCAGAATGGACTTTTCAGCTTCTGTCTTTTCTACCCTTTCACCTGTATACACATATTACCTCTGACCTGTTAGCCGGTGCTATTCTCTCCCTCCTCTCCTCCCTACTCCCCCTCCCCCCACCTTTTAGTTCAGGTGTTCTTTCCAGATACCTGACGAAGGGGGGCTCAGGCCTGAAATTTGGTAATTTTGCCGCACAAACTGCCACTGATCAGGCTGTAACTATTTGTGGCCTCAGTCTTGCTGCATGCAGGCAGAGGTGGTGTCATTCTTTGAAGTGTGAACTGAATTTATCATTTTGCAATGAACATCGCCACTTTTGATCCTGAAGATGGCAGCTGTAAATGGTAGTGCCTGGGACTGTGCCCTGAGGAATTCATGCAGCGATATATTGGGGAAAGAATGATCGAGCTCTTTATCCTTTTTAGCCACAGACGAGATCCCAGAGGACTGAGGGAAAGCTAACATTTGTTTAACAAGGGCATAACAGACAAACCAGGAAATCAGTGGGTGGAAAATTATTGGAGAAGATTCTTTGGATTTGTTCACATCTGGAAAAGCAAGAATTTATCAGAGATAGCCGGCATGACTTTGTGTTTCAGGAGGTCATGTCTGACAAACTTGATTGAGTTTTTTGAAGAGGTGAGATGATTGATGGGAGTAGTTGACAAGCTCTCTCAAAGTAGGATGGTCCAGAAGGTTAAGGCAGATTAGTCTCAAAATTGACTTGTAAGTGGAAAAGTGGAAAGATGTTATTCAGACCAGAGTTCTGAATCTAATAGTGCGTTGACAGACATCATTGCTGGGGACTCTATTGGTTGTGAGATATTTAATTTAATTTAGAGATGGCCTGTGGTTACAAGCCCTTCCAGACCTTAATCCAGTGCTGTCCAATGACACCCATGTGACCAATTAACCTACCAACCTTATATGTCTTTGGAACAGAAGATATATGAATGATCTGGATGAAAATACAAATGGGCTGACAAGTAAGCTTGCAGCTGACACCAGTTGAGTTGTGCAAATTGAAGAATGCTGTCAAAGGATACAGCAGGATGTAGATCAGATGGAAATGGGCAGAGAAGTGGAAGATGGAGTTTCATCAGGACAAATATGAGTGTTACACTTTGGGAGGTCAAATGTAAAAGAAAAGTATGCAGTAAGTGGCAGAACCTTCTGAAACAGTAATACACAGAGGGATCTTGGAGTACAACATCATAGCTCCCTGAATGTAGTGACAAGTAGAAAAGGTGGTAAAGAACATGCCTGGTGTATTTGCCCTCGTAGTATGAGACATTGTGGGTAAAAGTTGCTAAGGCATGTAGCAGCTGGATATCAACCTGGTTAGACCACATTTAGAGTACTGGTCACCGCACTTTCGAAGGAGGATGCTTTGGAGAGGATAAGTCATGGTGGAAGCAGACAGAATTGGCACATTTAAGGACATTTCGACAGGCACACAAGCAGAATGGGGATAGAGGGACATGGAGGGTGTGTTGACTGATAGAATTAGTTTAAATCGGCATCATGGTCAGTCCAGACAAAGTTTAGCCGAAGAATATCTTCTTGTGGTGCACTGCACTAAGTTAATAACCAAGACGTCATCCCTTGGGCAAGACTTCAACCACTGGAGTCCTTGACTTCAGCTTTGCCAGGACTGAATTCATTCATTCCAACAGACCCATTGCAATTCTCAGCTCCTCTTTCCTGAATGGATCTAACGCATAACTTAGATATTATTTGCACCTCGATTGCAATCAAATCCAGGCATTTAAAGGGGTAATTGAAGTTCAGAAGTTAGAAGAACCTATTTGTTACCCCCCCCCACCCCTCCCCCACTACCACACCGCGATCCCCTTAACTGCAAACATCCTGTATACTCAATATTGCCATATATTTGGCACCTATGCTTGGCTACATTGTATTGATAACAAAGTCTTGATTAAATATCCCTAAACTGGCATCCAGCATCATCTTGCACATTAAATTCAAATGTGCAAAACAATGTTTTGGAGGAACTCAAAAGGGTTAACCTATTAGGTGTGAGCCTTTCATCAACATGAAGCATTATGATGAAGGACTCCAACCCAAAACATGGATCTTCCTTTTCCTCCCACTGACACTGCTCGACCCATTGACTTCTTCCAGCAGATTGTTGTTTGCTCCACATTCTGGCCATCTGCAACCCCTCGTGCCTCTAAATTCAGATGTGAACCAAGTCCAACATCCTGTGGCACTGGGGACACAGAATGTTCCTCATTTCTGGAATAATCAAACTACAGAATACCAGGCGAAATGGAAATGGTCCAAGAGCTCAGATAATTTTTTTTTTCCCCCACACTGCATCACGTTCATTTGGACCATACCAAACAAAGTGTGCACAGAATTAGTGATAACTGAATTTCAAGCAGCAGCGATCTGCAGCTTGTGCTACACTTCTCCAAGATGTCAGCTAATTAGACTTGATTGGAGAGTTGTAATATACCACGTCATCGTAGGAAATGAATTGAATTTCACTCTTATTTCGTTGAAGTGAAAAATCCATTCAAAGACACTTGGTTCCCATCATAAAACCAGGTTGCATGGAGTCATGTTCAGCTGGGCAGAACAAAATAGCAACTCCAATCCGTCTAACAAGACTACTTGTGCACAAGTTGGTCACTTGCTGGGTGAAGATTGCTACCTTTCGTAAAAGATTCAGGGATTAATAGTCACTCATTTCTTGTTGTACACTGTAAAAGATGGAACTATTTAATCAATTCTTGTCTCATTATTCATAGGTATTTAGTTAGTAATTTAACTGATCATTTTTGCCTATCACCATAAGTTTAATAAATGGATAAATCTTTGAGTGACATTGTCAGGTAGATGGCTTTCACGTGTCTAAATCCTGAAGTAAGAGCTTACTGTTCACTATGTAGTATGACAGTATAAATGCTTGCAGATTAGGAGTTTAATGTTCATGAAGATATCTTCTGTTTGGCACTCATTTATTGGATAATTTATTTTAATATTTGAATATATTGCTTTCTGATCAGACAAACTCCTACCAGCGATGTTTTAATTTATCTTTCTTATGATTAAATACTTTCAGACATAATTTTTAAGATATTAGTGTTAACCCACTAAATAAATGGAATAATATTTGCTCTATAAGTGACGTTCTGTAGTAATCTCGCATTTTCAAGCGGATTTATTACAACCGAGGGAAGCATTTGTGAAAATGTAGCTGTCAATGCCCAGGAGAATATATTTTAAAGCAGAAAAAAAAATCAGAAATATGTTATCAATTCAGAATTGTATTTTACAGAGATGCCCCAGTGAAATGCTGCCATTGACCTTTGTTACGAAAAGAAAATGCTGTACTGCACAATATTTTTCTTTCTATACAAAGCAAACTGATCACTGCAATCTTATTACCATTCTGAAGTAATCACCCTTCATCTTAGTGCTTGCATTTTTCCTAATCTACCATCAAGCATTAAAGTCTATCGTGTAGACTTGACAGGAACATTATGGCTATAAAACCAAGTCAGGAAAAGTAGAGGCATTGAGTAGAAGAGTTGGAATGTCAGTTTTCAGATGCACTTAGAGTATTATGTTTACTGGACCCCACAGCATAGAAGGGCAGGCAACCCACATTGAAGATCACAGAGGCTTCAATCTCTAGGGAGGTGAACATCCACATTGAAGGTCATAGAGCCTGCAGTACCCATGTTGAAGGTCGCAAAGGCTGAAAAAAATCATAATTGGACCACTTTTCTCTTTGTTCCAAATGTACTAATAAAATCTGACTTATGCTCAACTTGAACATCAAACGACGGAGAATGAGGTTAAGGTTCCATTATTGTCATGTAATACTACATTTAGAATGTAACATTCATGAAACTCTTTAACGTTGTCTATCATAAGGAAAGCACTTTGTCCAGCACCCCTTGCAGGGATGAGGTCCCAGCAAGGGACAAACTCACAACCCCTAGTTTACAAGACCAGTGCTCTAATCACTGAGCTACCAGTGCAACCACTGGGTGACCTGCTAGAGATGTTGAGAGGCATTGATCATATGGATGGAGAGAGACTTTTTTCCCAGGGCTAAAATGACTAATACAAGGGGTATAGACTTAAGGTGCTTGGGAGTAATTACAGGGTGGGGTTGACTTCAACAAGACTCAGCATTGCACCAACACCTCTCTGTCAATTGACACACCTTCTCTTATGCATTTCCATCTATTTTGCATCGTTCACAGCTTTCCTTCTCTTCCTTCTAAAAAATCAAGCACAGAAATTGAACCAGATGGAGCCCATTTTTAAATGAACTTGTCTCAGAAAAGCCCTTTTAAAGCTTGGACTGTAGGGAATTTGGACCCAGTATTTTAGGATACAATTCATAGAAATAAAGCACAGTCATAGCACTTTTTGGTAAAATGTGTCCACGCTGACTGTGATTCTTATCTTCACTAATCATATTTTCTCACATTAATCCTGTATCCTCATTGACCTTTCTCACCATAGTTCAAATGTCTTTAAAATATTGTAATTTTCATCTGCTTTGCTACCTGCTCTGGCAGGCTTATTTCATAAAACCACCTTGGACTGTGTGAAAGACGTACCCTCAAATCATTTTAAAAATTCTCCATTTTGACCTTCAACCTTTACCTTCTTTTTTTGGGGTTCAGTATATATAAGTGCAGTCGAACCAATGTTTTGTAGAACTGAAAACTGACATCCCAACTCTTCTACTCAATGCCTCAGCCTACAAAGGCAAGTAGACTAAGTGTTTTTGTTTGACAAAACTATCCACCTCTGCCACCATTTTCAGTGAGCAATAGATTGCATCTAATAGCTTTTCAGTACAGCAGTGCCCCTAATGTCTCTTCATTTTCTCTATATGTCTGACCAGATTTTGAACTCCCAAAGAGCATTAACTCATTACCTCTGGATTAAATTCCATCTGTAATCAATCAGCCCAACTTTCCAGGTGATCCTTACTGTATCCTTGGGCAACCATTTTTACTATCTACAATGCCAGCTATTTAATCACTTACCCATCATACCCCCTGGCTTTCTCACCCTACATCTATATATATTATTAAAGCAACAAAGATCCCAACAGTTGCTACAGATTTCTGGTCAGATAAGCACCCATTCCCTCCAATCACCAGAGGAGAAACACAAGATGTTGTAGATGACAGAGCAAAAAAAACCTGAGTCAAGACCCAATGTCATGACAGAGAATGGTAGAAATAATAGTCAGCATGTAGAAGCAAGAGGGAGGAATGATACAGAGGCCGGTAGGTGATAGATGGAACCAGATTGGGAGAGGCAGAGGGAAGAGTGTTGAAAAAGAGGCCAATAGGTAATGGACGGAGCAAATGGAAGCAAAAGGGGATAGGAAATGGTAACCAATAGAGAAGGAACCCAGGTAGATTAGTATATGTGTGTGATGTGCAGAAGAAACCAGGTAGGGGAGGGTGATGAGACTGGGAAAAGGGGAGCGATGGGAAATGTGAAAAGAGAGAGACAGAAAGACCTTGGGTGGACTGGTGGGGGTGGGAAAAGTACATAGGGTGGAGGGTGCTATTCTAAACTGGGAAATTCCAATGTTCATGCCATTGAACTATCAGCCATCCAAGCCGGTCTTCTTCTTCGACTTTGCATTTAGTTTCAGTGTGGCAGTGGAGAAGTGCAAGGGCAGGGGGAGTGGGAAGGAAAGTGGAAATGAAATGATCTTAGCCAGAAGGGCTATGTTCACTGAAGGCTCTCCATTGCAGCTGTGTGCATGTGCCTGCCTGTGGTTTTAATACTCTGCACATCACAAATCGTCACTGGGTGTTACTGAACTTATGTAAACTGCATTGATACTTACAAACTGCTGAGCCTGAGTTCCTCTGTGGCTTGGAGCGCAGAGCTCAATCTATGATAGATGTTACCATAGAGCCATAGAACATTACAGCACATGTTCCCCCCCCCACCCCACCTTCCCATGTTTTCCTTCATCTTCAGGGCAGACCTTTTTACAGATGCTCTGTCTCCCATAACTTGGAGCTCTCTTGAAGCTTTGACATCCTTCCCACCCTTCCCCACAGCAGCGTCACAGAGGCTGCAATCTCTGTAGTTAGAAACATATGGAATTTTCAGACCCTGCTTTAATTCAGGAGTCATCCTAATGATATCTTAAAAGCAGTATTTGAAATATTTACAATTTTTTGTCAGGACCTCCAATTGGATGTAAGCATTTAGGCGCAAAATAAAGGTAAACTCCATTCTCAAAGCAATATTATGTTCAGGGAAGGGGAAAGTATGGCTATAATTTTTTTCTCTCTTTTTAACTGGGGAGAAATTATGTATCAACATCAAAATACAAATGTTATGAAAAATTTCACTTGCGTCCAGATAAAAAATTATCATGAAGTATCTCAGTTTCTGCAAAAGTTCCATCTTCCTAGTTGTGAAAACAAACCAAGATTAAGAAGCAGTCATCAGGGACTTGCAGCTGTCAGGAAAACTCGAGCTGTTGTGCTTTCAGACGTCCTCATCAAGAATACCATAAGAATACATTTGAGTCAATGTTAAAATTCATGCTGGAGAAATTCAGCAGGTCATGCAGCGTCCATGGGAAGTAAAGGGTGACCAACGTTTCGGGTCTGGACCCTTTGTCAGGTATAAGCAAAAACAGGCAGGTATCTGAATAAAAAGGTGGTGGGGGGGAGGAGGAGAGGAGGATGGAAGTGGCAGGGAGAGGAGCGCGGGCTGATGGGTAAGAGGTGGATACAGGTGGGGGGAAAGATGAGAAAAAAGGTGAGAAGTGATTGGGGGAGAGTGAGGCTCTGTGATGGGAAAGGGAGGGGAAGGAGGTGGAGAGCTGGAGGAAAGGAGACAGAGGGAGAAAAGAAACAGAGAGTCTCAGGGAAGGGGGGTCAATGGAAATTGGAGAAGTCAATTACATTTTAGTTTCCTGGTATTTGAGGCCTTCTATTTTATCATCACTATTGATTAGCTGGCCAAAGTTCAATTGCATTCCCCAGCAAGCCAGTCAGAGGGAGAGAATCAGGAAAGTATGACCAAATAAATAGTGTCCATACTTTTATAATAAATCCTTTGACATTATTTGATACTTTAATTTGCAAGTGCAGCACCTGAGTCAGGAAAATCAATTTCCATTCCTGACCTGATGTTAACTGCTGTACAAACAGAATTAAAAGGCTGAATTTAGAAAATAATGTGGGAATTTATTATTAGAAATTGAACAGTTTCTTGGACTAAATATTTCTGTCAGTGCACATAATGCATTAACAGCAGTGTACAACACGAAGCCAAGCCAAAGAAACAACAGTAGAGCAGTCAATTAAATGTTCAGCCAGAGATTTACGACACTCGGTAAGACATATGAATATTCCAGCAAGTGCACTTGGACCAATTATCTTCTATTGATATATATTTACAATTCAGCTATATTCACAGTTCCACAAATAGCAGTTAGGACGAAAAGGTCGCATGAAAGCGGCAAGACATGAGAACCATTCAGCAAATTTCACCTGATCATTTAACATTTAAGTTCCTTTGGGACATGCATTGCATTCAAAGATTTCTTAAATGATTGCACAGTTATTGGATCTATTCTGTTCTTTGACCATTCTCTTTTGTTCTGAAAACCTTCCTGCTCCAGTTTGAACATGTATTCCTGATACAGTTTAATTGTGAAATATCTGATTTTGATTGTTTTCTTTTTTTCCCTTTTGTTCCATGTACTGATCTTTTTCATTGCTTGAACGGAATTTTATTCCCTCTTCATTAATTTAACTGGCACAAAAGGTCAGCCCTTTGAGTTTTGGTACGGCTCAGGAGTCTGGGAATGGGAGTGCGCAACGGGGCAGAAGTTCCAAAAAATATCGCAGAACTTCAAATTTTCCTCAAAATTATTGCACCATTTCTGGTGAGAGTTGAGATGTTATTCAAGATCTAGTGGCAACTTAAAATTAGGGAATACAGAGGCTCAGCTACCAGAGCTCATCATGCCAGGGACCTGGGTTCAATCATGACTTTGAGTGCTTTGAAGTTTGCATATGCTCTCCATGAACTATCTAGGCTTCCTCCAGATGTTTCATGCCAAAGAGATGCAGGATGGTCACTTAATTAACCAGCTTACATTTCCCCAAGCAATTATGTCCCTAAGCTCTGCAAAAGATAGTGGACACAGCCCAGGATATCACCGGCATCGAGGACATCTGCAGGGAATGCTGCCATTGGAGGGCAGCAGCAATCATTAAGGATCCACATGGTTTGTTCTCTTTGCTCTCTTCTGGAATAGGTGCCACAAGACTCACGTCACCAAGTTCAGGAATACCCGTCCACCATCAGATCCCTCAGCAACAAACTCAATCAGAGACTCATTTAAGTACTTCTGTACTTTACTGATTATTTCCTCTCTGTGTGGCAGTCACTTTATTTACATTTCTTTATTTGTTTACATGTGTATGTTGAGTTTATTTTTTGCACTACCAATAAAGTGGTAATTCTGCTTTGCGCACAGCAAAAAAAGAATCTCAGGGTGATATGTGATATAATGTCTGTACTCTGACAATAAATCTGAAATCTGAATCTGAATCATTTCCAAGATTTCCCACCACCGATGGAAGACTTGCTGACCCAAGATTATCCCTATCCCTATTCCCTTTCTTGAACAACGATCCGTTTTTGTATCTAGTTTGCCCACACACATTGGGTCACATCTGTCAGAACTTTCTGGACCAGCCTAGCATGCAGGCTTTGTCGTAGTCTTGCTAAAGCCCAGCAAGCTACATTTGCACTACAATCTGCAACAATTTCCTTCATTACCTCTTCAAACTAAACTCAGTCAGACTTGCAATACCAGATTTCCCATGCACAAAATCTTTCACTCCTTCCAATTACTCTCTGCCACGTGGCCTTTTCCCAATCAGGGAAGCAAAAGAATTGTGAACACAAGAAATTTAAATTAAGAACAGAAAATGAGTTCACACCCAGCTGATTAAGTAGCATCCACTGAGAGAGAAACAGGGTTTGCACCTCAGGATGATGATTCTTCTGCCTGGCTATTGGTTTCCCGCCTCATCTATTCCAGTGTCCCATAGATTGAAATCTATCCCTGCACTTTTGCATTAATGTTAATTCCTTTAATACAATGGTTCTCAACCTTTTTCTTCCCACTCACATACCATTTTAAGTAATCCCTATGCCATCGGTACTCTGTGATTAGAAAGAGATTGCTTAAGGTGGTACATGAGTTGGAAGGGAAGGTTCAGAATCACTGTTTGTAGTGGGGTAAGACTAGGCTGAGGGAACAGTAGGCTTTAATATACAGAAGAATTTTGCTGGCCCGGATCCAGGTAGAGGAATGGAGGGAAGGGAGAGGAGGTTCAACCTTAATAGCCCAGGACCACAGGGGAGGAGTCATAGAGCATGAGTCATCAGCGGGTGGGCCAGCTCCATATATACAGTAGCCAACAATAACTATATACAATGAAGGAAACATATCACCACCCGGTTCTAGGCCCAATTGTCACTGAAATATTTTGCTTGAGAAAAATTGTCATTGGCCCATTTCCTTTGGAGTTATGAAACCGTGCACATAACGAGCCACTTAGGTACAATTAAAATAGTGATTTTCAATTTTTTTCTTTTCATCCCCGTACCACCTGAAGCAATCCCTTACAGAGCACCGATGGCATAGGGAATACTTAAAGTGGGATGTGAGTGGAAAGATGAAAAGTTGCGAACCACTGATTTAATACATCCTGCTAGCTTCTGCAAGGAGGTGAAAAGGGATGTTTCTTTTGAGAAAATTTCTGGGTGATTTTTGTTTTATTCTACTTTACTGCATTGCGCCATTGGTAGGAAACCATGAACCTTCCTGACACTTTACAGGGTCACAGATCCATTTCTTATTATGCAATTTCGCCTGGAGTTGTATGTGAGAGACAGATAGAACTAACCATGCTGAAACACCAAATACTTCCTGCACCCCTAGCTCTCAGAAGTTAAACGTTTTCTGTAAAGAATCCAATACTTAATTCAATTCAATTTTACTTCAATTTAATGTTATTAAACTGTACATGCTGATGTCTATTTTGCTACAAGCAATTTCATAGTCTTAGTCAATGAAGTACAGATGACAGAAGTGAGATAAAAATTGTAAACAAAAGCTGCGAAAAGTGGTAATGAAATCAAATTATGGCATTCAATGTTGACGCTAAAATGATCCTCCTAGAAAGTTATCATGAACAGTCTGTTGGGCCAGAATTTCTTTGTGGATAGCCAAGGGAATTGAACTTTTATTTTACTGGATTAAATAACTCAAAAGAAAGAACAGCCCAAATTCTATGACACACCGTGATCTAAAAAAATAAATACTGGCTATTCTTAAAAGAAGATTTGTGTTTATATCATGCCTTAGGAATTTACTAGAAGACATTTTAATGGAGGACCGGTTTCTGTGCTGTAATGTTCTATGGATCTATGGAAGGGAACATTTTTAAGATGAACCTCAAAAATGGTGGAACTGTTCAACTGATCAAGATGCAATTGCAGGAAAAGGTTACCAGACTTATCGTTGACTGCTTTGTCAAAAACCTTCCTTTGGGCTTTGGGTAATTTCATTCATTTGTTTATTGTCACATGAACCATGATTTAATTTAATTTGTAATTCAGAGATATCATATGATATCAGGCTCCTCCGGCCCACGAGTCCATGCCACCCAAGTGCAGCCATTAACCTTCTGATAGACTCTATCAATAACCACAGAGTCATAAGCTGCATGAACAATAGGCTTTAAAGCACACAAGACTTTGGCTGGCCCAGATCCAGGTGCAGGACTGCCAGAAAGGGGGCGGTAATGCGACGTTTATGGCCAGGGGAAAAGGGGAGGAGACTTAAAGGATGAGTCATTTGTGGGTGGGCCAGCCTCATATATACGGAAACTGGTAGAGGTTATACAATGGAGGAAAACATATCAGTACACGTACAAACCCCATGCATTTTGCTTTTTTGAGTGTGGAGTTCCCGGACAAAATCCATGCAGTCATGGTGAGCAGGCATAAACTCGTGAAAGACACCGCTGGATTCGGACCCAGGTTGCAGCCACTGTAACAGCATTGCATTACCCACTACACTAACCTTGCCTCCCTGGATGCAGCAATAAACTTTGTTTTATGTGATATCCAGGCAGTCAACCAATCCATAGGACAACAGTGGGTGTAGGAATAAAAGTTAAAGAGTGGGAGATAAGTGTCAGATTGAACAAAAGGTTGCAGGGAAAAACAGTTAAATGGTGCAAGGCATCAGCTTCACAAATGGGAGCTTCATTTAAGAGTCTGATAGCAGTAGGAAAGAGATAATCTTTATAGTGTGTATCTGCAGATGATAACCCAATATTTAATTCTATTCACATTTCTTCAGCAAATGCCACAATTTATGCCTACGTGCAGAAAGGGCTAGATCACAGTTGGGCAAGGGTTGATCAATGGCAAGTAAAGAAGCAAATAGGACAAATAGGCAATAGCACCTCCAACAAGAGCATGTCTAACCATCTACATTTGACATTCAATGGCAGTGCCATTGCAAAGTCCCCCACTGTCGACTCTTATAGGGCTCCATTAAGCATGCACTCAATTGGATCAGTGAAATAAATGCGGGGCTACAAGGACATGTCAGAGGCTGGAAACATTCTTTCTGAGACCCAACTGCCTTAATAACATGAATAAAAATGCCAAGTCACATTTCTACTGGGTCAACTTTGACCCTTTTGAGAGCTATTTTACAACTTTGATCTCCTTACCTGAGGAAGGTTGTTCTTGCCTTGGACGAAGTGCAACAAAGTTTTTCCAGGGTGATTCTTGGGATGACAGCACTCCTATATGAGGAGAGATCAGGTAACAGGTATTGAGAAGAATGTCAGGGAACGTCATATAATTTGTACAGGACTGGAATCTTTCTGATGGCTGAACAATCCAGAACTAGATGTTATACAACAGTAAATGCAGTTTGTCTTCCTGAAGCAAGTTGTGAAAAATATATTCAGCCCAATACATTCAGCCCAGGTGGACCTGTGGGATATTTAGCACAGGAGAGAATGAAGTCTAACTCATTAGATATACTCAAAAGAAGGAAAATATTTTCTTTCTTAAATAAGAGATTAGCTGGAAAAAGGGTGGTAAAGTTGGCAAGGAGCTACAATCACTTTGAATGTTGGAACAGATCAAATGACCATCTCATGATTCTACTTTCTATGTTTATTCTTAGTTTATCTTGATATTATTTTCAAAATATCAATGTGATAGTACATGATACTATCACCAACGTATATATTTGTATATATTTACATATAGTAGTAGTGATTGGCTGAGAGCCATAGCCACGCCTACTGGCAGGTCATAAAGGGCTGTTCCTAACCAGACCCAGGTCAGTCTGGACTGGTCGACCTCGATGTAGTACGCTCCAGACTTTTGTTAATAAAAGCCTTGGTTTGAGTCAATAAGTCTTTGAGTCATTTGACGCGCTACAATCAGATGAAGTCAAACTTGACTGTGAACCGAAACCAATGCACTGCAAGAGGGATCAGATAGGTTCATAAAATGTGAGGGCAAATGTCAGAAGGAATACAGAAAGTATAAAGGGATGAAGTCAAGATAGTTGATGGCACAGGTCGAGAGTGTGCAGGAGCAGAAACGTGCATGGGTGTTTCAGGCTGGCAGGACATATTAAGTAGTAAGTGAAGACTGTGGATTCTCTATGTTAAAAAATAATTGTATTGAATACATACTATAAAGAAAGAATTTTCATCGTCTTCTCCAGTTATCTCCAATTTATCCACCAATGAACAATTGGAAAACCCATTTTTTTCCCCAAACAATTCATGATTATTTTAACCATTTTTATTAAATCTCCTCTGTTCCAAGGAAAATGGCCCCACCATTTCGAGTCTATCTATGCAGATCCTGGTCAATCTTTTTTTTTGTTTTATCACCAAGAATCGCTCCATAGCAGATGCAATATCTCTGGCTCTCCACTCATCTCTGGATCATCTCAAAAACAGCTCTTTATTGACTATAGCTCAGCCTTCAGTACCATTGTTCCTTCAATGCTGGTCAAGAAGCTACAAAGTCTACGCCTCTGTACATCCCCCCATAACCCCCTCTGCAACTGGATCCTTGACTTACTCATCAGAAGTCCACAGTTAGTATGAATTGGAAACAACGTCTCCTCCTCACTCATCATCAACACAGGCGCAACCCAAGGATGCCTGCTTAGCCCACTGCTCTACTCATTGCCTGTCACAATTCCATTGCCACCACAGTTATCGGCAGAATCACAAACAGCAATGAAGAAGTGTACAGAAGGGAGAGAGATCAGCTCATTGAATGGTATAACGGCAACAACCTTGCACTCAATGTCAGCAAAATCAAGGAGATGATTGTGGACTTTAGGAGAAAGTGAGGGGAACCTGGGCTTGGAAGCACTGCTTCTAGCACATCCAGCAAATAATTCTGATGCAAAGTCCACAGATTATACAACAGGCTTTAATTAGCTTATACTTAAACACACCAATTTTAGTATCTTGTGTCTGACTGTCCCCGAAGGGGCCAGCTAGAGTCTTTGTACAGGCCAGTGATTGACAGCCAGCAGGTGGAGCCAGTCTCCCAGGTGGCCTACCTGCAGGTACAGTGGTTACCCCCTGCAGCAGGGTGGTAGGAGTGTGGCCAGTGTAGTGGTTGTATCATCATACAGCTATACTTTGTGAAGTGTCTAAGAAGATCTGATATGTCACTGAAGACTCTCATAAACTTTCATAGGTGAACCATGGAGAGTATTTAGGCTGATTGTGTCTCTGCTTTGTATGGAGGGTCCAACTCTCAAGACAAGAATAAACTCCAAAGGGTCATTAACTTGGTGTGTGACATCACAGGCATCATCGAGGACATCTACATGAGGCAGTGTCTTAAAAAAGCAGCCTCTATCCTCAAAGACCCCCCCCCCCCCACCACCCAGATCATACCTTTTTCACCCTACTGCCATGGGAAAAAGGTACAAGAACCTAAAGATGAGCACTCAACGGCACAGGACAGCTTCTTCCTGCCTGGCATCAGATTCCTGAATAATCAATGAACCAAAGAGACTGCCTTACTTTTCATGTACTATTTTTTTTAATATATATAGTAATGTCATAAGATGGTTAAAATATGAATGTTTGCATTATGACACTACCCCAAAACACTGAATTTCATGACTCGTTCATGATAATAAATTCTGATTCTGGTTTTGATTCTGAACCTCATGGTGCCCAGATTGCACTTCATATACCTGCTGAGAATGAATAATATTGGAGTATTAAGTGCAGAAACACTGCTCCCTTTAACAAAACTGACACCTTTCGATTCATTAATTTTACATTAAATATATCCTTAAGAGGATATGGTGATATTTGAGGCGCCCAGTGAAGTTTTCACTTTTGGAAACCTAGCAGATAATATCACAATCATATGTCCCTTTTAACAGCAGTGAATTCAAGTGTTTCATTCAATTCCCACAAACTTTCTTCGAACCTCAACTGGGGGAGAATTGGTTGTGGCATCCTCACTGCCCGACAAGGTCAGTGAACTGAGTTATATTGTAATAAGAAGATCATTGTGTTCAGAAAGTAGAATATCAAATAGTTGTAGTTCTTCCCATTTCTGGAATTAATTCCAGCCAAGCAAATCGGTAGCATTAGATGCGCTGCAGGAAAGGACCCGAAGGCCAGCTGTCTCGGTGAGCTGGTACACACAAGATAGACTGAAAATCAGCTCTTGTGCTGTTCGATTCTTGGAGTGAGTTCAAGTTTATTATCACATGTACTAAGATGCAGTGGAAGAAGTTATTTTGCAAGCAAACCAGGAGACTTCTCATACATAGTACAGGTTAGACAGAGTACAGAATCACAGAGTTACAGAGAGAAATGAGTTATTACGGAACAAAGGCAACATAATTTTACAAGCCTGAAAGTACTAAATTATTATTATAATGTTTTTTTTTAATTAAAAATATATAGATAAAAATATAAATATATATTTTAAAAAATATATATATATACATATATACACAGGTAGTCCATGACTTACGATCTACGCAACTTAAGATCATCTGCTCATACAACTGATATTTTTTAATGGAAAAATGTAAAATTTACATAGTTTATGATATATTTGACAAACTATAATAGGGATACAGGGCATATAAGAGCCAAAATATGTGTACTTACTTTTTCAGTCAGCGTCCCGGTCGGTGTTCATAGGCAGGGCACAGCCATCTTGATTACTGTGCTCATGCGCAAGCCTTCAGTTGGCTCAGGTGTGGTGGGTTTGCATATTGGAGTTTGGTTGGCACATGCGCAAGAGTTAAGGGCACGAATTCAATATCAGTAGGCCACTTAACTCTTGCACCAGTAGCCCAGTAGCCAGAGCAAATCACTTATAACAGTGTTTTAACAACAGCAAAAACAAGGGGTGAAGGTTCTCATCAAAAAAAACCATTGAACAAAATATGATAAATTCAAAACCAAAAACTCAAATTTCCAATATCCTAAAACATTTTCATCCTGTGACTTCAGTTTGGCTCCAAAAAAAATTTCAGATAACTGAGGATTTCAGATAATCCGATTTTGAATCATCGGAATTCTTGCTGGGGTGGGTTTTGTGTGTGTGTGTGTGAAGTCCAGAATCCAGTTGCAGAGAGGCATGTTGAGTCCCAGGGGGGACAGTTTGTCCACTGCCCTCTGGGGTATGAATATGTTGAATGCTGAGGTGACGTCAATGAACAACAGCTTGGTGTATGAGGCATTATTGTGTAGGTAGGTCAGTACGGACCAAAGGGTCAAAGGTTGTAGCATCATCTGTGGACAAACTCACACACACTCATGTGCATGCACACACGCGCACATAAGCACACATGCGTGATGCAATCTGCAGCAGGCATACACAATATAGCAGCTGACTCCATTAAAGTAAATAACGGCAGGTGATTCCCTGTGGGTTTGCACTTCCACTCAGTGCTAGCTCCTGCAGTGCAGGCAAATCAGAAGTGTCAGGTGCTTTTGGGCTACATTGTGTTTAATTTAGTCAGTAATGATCAGACAGCTCAAACTTTATCCTGGCAGTTGCCGACATTTTCCTCTCACACTCCTACTGAGTGGGTGTTGTGGCTGACATTAAAGGCCAAGCAATTTGTGAGCCCGATCATTACGTTTTCAGGCCATTTAATTCATGCTTGCCAGGATGAAAGTGAAGGAGCTATCAGAGATGATGCAATTGACTGAATCACCTACAAGCTTCCAGATAAATTCCATGTAATAAAATATGAATATGGAATTGAGTGCTGCATTTTGTTACACTAGTGTGATCGAAGAAAATCATCCTGCCCCATCCTTTCCGATGTGTGAAATTTAATATTAATATCAGTAAGCTTTAATCTTACTCTTTGAGCTATTTCCGTAACTTCCCTGAACAATTTCTATCATTAGCTGGAATAATTTCCTTTATTTTCCAGATATTTTCAGATTCATTAGAAAATACTACAGTGGAAAAACATGGAAGATGGAAATTTCCATTAGCAATATTAGCGGAGGCATAATGCCTTTGTGTAATAAAGAGTGAAATTCGTTTCAAGTAAGAGTAACTGATGTGAAACGGATGGATTAAACAGTAATTTCAAGCCTTATGCGCAAAGTGTAAGGTGGCTGCTCTGTTTCTGAGTCTTGATATTTGTTAATCTTAAATAATTTTGGAAAAAATTCCAGAGTCTGTTGAGTGCAATGAGGAATCAGATTGATGTTATGATTGGTGCCACCCTCAGTCAGGAGGTTGTAGATCTCCACACCTCTACCATCCAGCACAGTGGGGTGGAGAACGAGATACAGACTCTGAATTTCCTGACTGGAGCCAAACCACTCACTCAAGGCCTTCCCTCAGTTGCCCACAGGTGCTCTTGTAGCAGCCAGTTGCTGACGACTCGGTCAGTGTTGCGGTCTCTCAATTGTAAAAGAGAAGAAGCTTTGTCTTATTTTTTTCTTACAAGAGTAGGCAGAGCAGGCTTCTCCAAGTCTCACAGGTTCATAGAGTGCGTTCATTGATATCACTGTTTATGATGTAACAAGCCCAGAGGACCCCAAACCCAGTAGCAATAGATATTCACCAAGACAAATGATTACTTAAACAAAAGTTGCTTTTAATTATCTTTAAACATGAAAACAGAATCACACTTTAACTTAACTAACCTAACTTAACCCCCTTCTAATTCTAAGAGCATGTGTGTATAATGTGTGTGTAAGTTCAGAAAAATTCTTTGGTTCACAGTCCAATCTCACTTCTCACTCCTTCAAGTTCACTGGTTGCAGGAAATTCTTATACTGTGGACAGAATTTAGCATTTATAAAGTTCACCAGGCTTTGGTGCTCGAAAGGTAAATGGTTACCGCTCAGGAAGGTTCTTGTTGGTTTTCAGAGAGAGATTTGTTGGACACTGGACACCCACAACTGATTCCTTTTTAATCAACCACTTCAGTGTCTTGCAGAAGAAACTTGGCCCCTCAGGGTTCTCCAGATGATAATCTCTTTCTTTCAGGTCACCACAGAGTTCCTCTTTGCCTCCCTTATTTCAAGTGAAACATTAGACAGCCAGTCCTCTCCTCTTGCATGAACCACAAGGGCTTTGACCAGGCCAGCTTCCAAGTGGGGCATTCTATAAGCTTGCCAGCTTATCCTGTTCCAGTCCCAGCTGCCTCCCTCTGATGGCTGCAATACTGTAGAATTGATCTGTGTGTGTGTGTGTGTGTGTGTGTGTCCCTCTCTCTCTCTTTCTGAGAGAGCCTGTTTGACTCTCTCTGCTTGCAAAACCACATGATCCTCTTTGAACAATAAGTTCTCTTCCAGACAATCTGCTGCTCCATCAAGATCTTTCATCCGCTGCCTTTTGTAAACAACAATCCATTAGTGAAGACTCTTGAGGACTCTTCAAAGCTCTTGTGAAAGCTGTGGAGCTGATATGTCTAGCATGGGGCTGAGCTCCAGTATTTTAAATAAGATCTGTTTTAAAGTGTTTGTATGTAGCCTACTCTAACAAATCTTTTCCAATTTATCTCCCAAAAACATATCTAGATACTCTGTCATAATGGAGCATCCCAGGCAGTTTTATGCCAAGTGGGCTGGCTGTGGCTTTGGGGTTCTCAGTGCCCCCACATCACCATTTGCCCAAACAAACATGCCAACCTGCAACAGGGAGGGAATCTCTTTGTAAGCCTGTCTAGATTACTCTGACTCCCAGGGAGCATTCTTACGCCCTCTATTATCATTACAAGGGCCCATCCTTTAAATACCTTCATTACTGCCAATGCCCTCCTTATGTCATGATATGCCCCGACTAATGCTGGCTTCCATGGTCACAGCTGCTGTACTAAATGCCAGATGCAGTGAGAAGTTACAGCAGATTGATAACGTGCACTACATAAAAAATGATACAGGGAAACTCAACATTGTTGTTCTGAGAACCTCATTGGAGTTGATCTGATTTGTTTATGACACTTATAATTACATTGTTAGGGTGCTGCAGAGTTCTGTTTTCTTTTTGAAAAGCAGTACAGTAACTTCCAGTTTTAATTATCATGGAAAGCAACTTTAATGTTTTATCAATGTGAATTAATTCTGACGAAACAGAATCCTGGTCTTTGATCAGGTGGGACACAGTCATGCTCCTGTCCTTCTGCTCCTCAATAGAGGATATTGCAAAACACTGCCTGAAAAAAGGCATTGTTCCAATAAAAGGATTCATCTTATTCAGAACAGAAAGATCAGTCAATTAAAATGTTGGAAATGAGGCATATCTTATGAGGCAAGCTTAGCAGAGCTAGGGATTTTCTCTTTGGAGCGAAGGAGGATGGGTGGTGACTTAAGGGAGGTTCTCAAGATTATCAAATGTGTGGATAGGGTGGACAGCCAGAACCTTTTTCCTGGGATGCAAGTGTCAAACACCAAATGTCATCTATACAAAGTGAGGAGAGCGAAAGTTTAGGGGTGATGTCAGGGGTATTTTTTTACACAGAGAGTAATAGGTGTCTGGAATGCTTTGACAGGGGTGGTGGTGGAGGCTGGTAGAATAGGGACATTTAAAAGAATCTTAGACAGACACATGGATGAAGAGGGTTATGAAATAGGAAAGATTTATTTTTTTAGTAAGTTGAGAAAGGTTGCCACAACATCGGGGGCTGAAGTGTCTGTACTGTGCTATGTTCTTTGTTCGATGAAATTTTTCCTGTGAATAACGCTTGATTAAGAATGGAATGCTGATAAAATGGCAGTTTAACATTTTTAATTGTCCGAGAGATAAACTGCAACTTTGGGACGTTCCAGCTTCAAGATTTCACAAGAAAGGGTTATTCCTCTATAAGAGAGTAAAATCCGCATCTTGCAGATCTTGCTGCTTTCCCGACAGATCATGGATGTGTTGACCCACAGGTTAGCACTTGCAAAGAGAAAAAATATACAACATGGAACTTTCAGCACGGGAACAGGCCCATATGCCCATAATATCCATGCCAACCAGAACACCAATCTGCACATTCCCTGCCTCTTTAGGTGACCGTCTTTTTCAATACTTTTATTGAAATTGATCTTCCACATCAAAAAATATAGAGTACATGTTAAAAGTTTTTAAAAAAAATAGTACATTACACTTCGAACATACCATTTCATCCCAGGTACCCTGCATTCTCAATCAAACAAGTTATATTACAGTGATATTTAATTTATTTTTTAAAAATCTAAACCATCTTCCAAAAAAAAAGCTGTTTGGCAAAGAGAGGGGAAAACAAATCCCTTATCAGGGTAATAAGGTGACTGTCGAAATGATTCTCTTCTGCTTCCACCACTTCCTAAAGCAGCTCTCACTCACTCTTTAAAAATCACCTCGTAAATCTCCTTTTAATTCCCCCCACCATAACCTCCCCCCCCCCGCCCCCCAATACCCTCACCTCACCTTAAAGCTTGGCCCCTCTTGTGTTTGACATTTAAAGCCAGGGAAAAAAAAGATTCTTACTCTACCCCCACCCCCCACCTCCCACCTCCTTTCACTTCTATCAGGACCAATTTGTCCTTTATCCCTCCCCTCATTGTCAATTTCTCAGATGCTACCACTGTTACCCTTTGTCTCCACTCTTACCAATCTGTCAGCCAACAGTGACCCCACTCTGTATGACTCAGTCCTCCACATGACCCCGGTTTTTTTCTCTTCCTTTGCTTGTTACCTGCCAATCATCTGCCTCCGCCTATTCATCAGCCTGTCACCCTTACCCCTCTATTCTACTGGTATTTTTATCCTATCCCCAGATACTGACTACCTCTGGTCTGCACTCTCAGTTTTAAGAAAATAAAATACAGCATAGAACAAGAGGGCACAGGCACAGTTCCCTTCCGCCTCTGATCTGATGCTAACCTTTATAAATGCACTCCAGGATCATTCTAGCTCTTCCCTCCATCACATTCTCGGGGGCGGGGACGGGGACGATGGGGAAAGGGGCACAGGGGGATGTCCCTCTGAATATGGAGAATATTTGTACAACATTTTTAAAACTCAGCTATATTTCATTCAACCTGCCTCCCACCTCAACCATCCAAGCCTCTGAAATCACTGCAACTCAACCTCTTTTAGTGTAAATGCAGTGCCTGTGTGAATGGCTGTTCCGGAGGTAAGTATGCTCATTTATTACAGGAAATTAATGTTATTTATGTTTAAAAACAATACATGATAATTCCAGCCCCCCTCCATCACAGTTTTTAACCCTCCCCTCCCTCCCCCCCAATTTTTCTTGCAGCCCTGTGCATCTCTTAATCTTTTTTTCTTCTTTGGCTTGGCTTCGCGGACGAAGATTTATGGAGGGGTATCTAAGAGCCTTTTAAATGTCCCTATTGTATCAGCCTCCACCATTACTGCTGATTAGGCATTCAAGGCACCAACCACTCTCTGTCAAAATCCTACCTCTGACATCTAGCCTAAACGTTTCTCCACTCACCATAAACCAATGGTTCTCAACCTTTTCCTCCCTACTCACATTCCACTTTAAGTAATCCCTGTGGCATAGTTGCTCTGTGATTAGTAAAGGATTGCTTAAGCTGGTCTGTGAGTAGAAAGAGAAGGTTGAGAACCATTGCTCTAGACCCAATTGTCATTGAAATATTTTGCTTGAGAAAAATTGTCATTGGCCTATTTCTTTTGGCGTTCTGAGACTGTGCACATAATGAGTTAATTGGGAATGATTAAAACAGTGGTTTTCAAACTTTTTATTTCCATCCACATACCGCCTTAAGGAATCCCCTTACAGGGCACCTATTGCATTGGAAACACTTAAAGTGGCATGTGAGTGGAAAGGAAAAGTTGGAGAACCACAGCCTTAAATAGAAGTCCTCTGACATTGGCCATTGTTGCCCTGGGAAAAATGTACTGGATATCCTCTCTATCTATCCTCTCATAATCTTATCCATTTGGTCATCTTTTATCTTACCTGGCTCCAAAGAGAAAAGCCCTTGCCCACTCAACTTTGCCTCATTAAGATGATCTCTAATCCAGGCAGTGTCTTGGTGAATCTCCTCTGCACCCACTCTAAAACCTGCACATCCATCCCATAATGAGGTGATCAGAACTCAACACAATTCTCTTGGTATGGTCTAGCCAGAGTTTTACAGAGCTGCAACATTGCCCCAGGGTTTTTGAACTCAGTCCCCCAACTCGTGAAGGCCAGCACACAATATGCCATCTTAACCACCTTATCAACTTGTGTGGCAACCTTCATGGATGTATCAGTTTGGACCCATGCTTTATACAACTAAGAATGCTGCCATTATCCTTGTTGGACAAAAGATTCTGACCCAAAATGTTGACCTTTCATTTTTTTTCCCATTCTGTAGTGTTCCTCCAGCAGATTGTTTTATTGATCCAGATTCCGGCATCTGCACTCACTTGTCTCTCTGTGACTCTTTGACACCTATCCTTGTGACCGCAGGAGTGCTCCACTAGCATCCACACCTCCTCCCTCACCACCATTCAAGGCCCCAAACAGTCCTTCCAAGTGAATCTGCAGGGGTCATCTACTGTAGCCAGTCCTCCTTCTGTGGAATCTCAACTCTGTCCTCCAATAACAGTGTGGATCTCCAGCGGCCACCCATTTCAATGCCCCAACAAATTCTCATGCCGACATGTCTGTCCATGGTGTTTTGCACTGCAAGACTGGGCCCATCCACAAATTCAACCTGGGCACCCTTCAATTGGATGGCATTAGCACCAACTTCTTTTGTTTCTGTTAGCCAACTCCCCTTGTATCTTTATTTCTCCTTTCCTCTAGATCTGATCGATCTCTCTCTCTCTTTGTTTCTGTCTCTCTTTCTCTCTTTACTTTATACCCTGTCTCCTCTATTCACAGAGCCTCCCCATCAGGTCTCCACTGATCAATGGTCATCTTTCATCAGGTTTTGTCTGATGGTTTGTATTCTTTCCCTGCTTCCTTCTTTCCTTCTCCTTAGCTTTTTTCATTCAGGGGTTTGCCTCATACATTGAAGAAGGACTCAGACCCGAAATGTTGGTAATAGTTCTTTACCTCCTATGGTCGCTGCAAGACCTACTGAGTTCCTTCAGTATTTCTGTGCTTTTACGGCAATCACTGCATCTGCAGACTTCCACATTTCACTTCTCTCTGTTTTATCAGTTTTTATAGTTGATTTTTAAAAATATTTTATTGATTAGAAAACCAAGTAATAACTACAATTACATAATTGAAATATTAACAAATTGTCAAAATTATTCATGGTTACAAACGAATAACCTAAAAGGAACTACAGGAAATCCTACAAAAACAGCCCTCCCCTCCCCCCAACTTTACCCCTCCCATTATCCTCACCCGCCTACGCCCCTCCCAGATAAAGAACTAAGAAATAAATAGATAAGGAGAATAACTCACATAATTCATTTACTATATGACAAGGAGATCCAGCAGAATTCAAGACCAACCAGTGTTAAATTTTCAAATTGAAATAATCAAAACATGGGCTTCAAATCATTTTAAATACATAATATTTATCCCATAAATAATCTTATCTTCTCCATTGGTATACAGGACCTCATTTCTGAATGCCATCTTCGTAAACTAAGCTCCATTTGATCTTTCCATGAAACAGCTATGCATTTCCTTGCGACTGCTAAAGCCATTTGAAATTTATCTAATTTATAATCAAAGCCATTTCACTAACTTCCTTGATTAAAAAGATCTTTGGATCTAAAGAAAATTTTTTTTTCAAAATATCTTGTAAACAATCTCGTAATCTAGCCCAAAAACCAAGTTTTGATGGTTGATTAGGTCAATATGTGAATCACTTTTATCTTAGTAAAGATGTCTTCGTAAAGTTAAAATATTGCAATAAAAGGAACCATGGTTGACTAAAGAAATGGAACCCTTAGTCAAGCTTAAGATGGAAGCATACTTAAGTTTTCAGAAATAAAATCAGACAGGGCTCTTGAGAAATATAAGGTAGCCAGGAATTAACTTAAGAATAGTTTTAGGAGACCTGGAAGGAAACGTGACAAGGCTTTGGAAAGCAGAATTAAGAAAAACCCCAAGGTGTTCTTCACATAATTGAAGAACAGAAGAATGACTAGAGTGAGGGTTGGACCACTCAGGAATGATGGAGAGTTGAAGGAAAAATGGAGTGTCCTTACTGAATACTTTGGTTCATTGTTCATTTGGAGACATTCTTGGTGCCAGTGGAGAACAGGCTGATGTGCATATCAAGGTGGAAAAAGAGGTAATGTTGGAGCTTCTGAAAAATATTAGGATTGATGTCCCCAAGGCCAGATGGGTGACCATAATGGCGTTTATTGTCACACATTGTACAATGGACATGTGTGCTGAATTCCTTACTTGCCACAGCCAACCAGGTACAAGTAAAGAAAAGCTAATAGTAATTAAGAGAATTGTATTAAAAGAGACAATAAATATGTAAGATCAATAATATATATTCACAATAATCCCATCACAAAAATGTGATTTGGGAATAGTACAGAAAGTCCTTTTGAGCTGTTGGAACAGTTCTGTGATGAGCGTGCAGCGGGGATGTTCAAGACCCTCATAGCTGTTGAAAAACAATATGTTTTGAACCTAGAGATTTTGGTTTTCAGGCTTTTGTACCTTCTGCCTGAGGATAGCTGTGAGAAGTGATTATGACCAGGGTGGTGAGAGTCATTAATGATGTTGGCTGTCTTCTTGAGGCAGCGCCTCATATCCTGCAATGGCTGGGAGGTCAGAGCCCTGTGATGGACCTTCCTATGTTTTCTACCATTATATTCTTCTGTGTTCTTGGGTGACTGAGTGGTCAAACTGGACTGCGATGCAACCTAGTCAGTATGTTTTCCAAAGAGCTCCTGTAGAAGTTTGTTAAGAGTATCTGACAACATGCCAAATCTTCTCAGACTCATTAGAAAGTAATCAGTATGGCCTCGATGTACCCCAGGTTATGACCAAAAGTGAGAGAAGAGATTGCTGGAATGTTGCAGATATTCATTTTAGTGTCACCAGAAAATTTATATACATTGTACTCTGTCCTCTCTTCCAGATCATTAATGTATGTTATGAGCAATTACAGGCCCAGCACTATGGTGCCCCACTCATCACCGATTGCCAACCAGAAAAACATCCATTTTAACCAATCCTCTATCTATACTAATCCATCACCCACCCACACCCCACCACCCCCCCCCCCCAACTCTATGCATCCTTTTATGTCTTCTATGTAAAATCTTATGGAACAGCTTCTGAAAATCCTGGTAAATAATGTCTATCTGCTCCACTCTATCTAGCATGCACAAGACATCCTCAAAGAACTCCAGTAAGTTTGTCAAACAGGATTCACCCTTTGCTGAATCCATGCTACATGTCTGATGGATCCATTTCTTTTTTAATGATAGCTTCAACCATTTTCCAACTACAGATGATGTGCCAACTGGCCAAGAGTTCCCTGTGTTTTGCCTGCATTCTTTTTTGAATAGTGGTATGACATTTTCTGTCTTCCAATCTGCCAGGACCTGCCCAGACCCCAAAGAATGTTTGGTAAACTATCACCAAAGCCTCGGCTATAACTTCTGCCATTTCTGTCAGTACCCTGATTGCATTGCATCAGGACCATAGGACTTGTCTATCTTTAGACCCTCAAGTTTTCTCAGTACTACCTCTTTAGAGATAACTATTACATCCAGATCCTCGCCTTCCATCACATCCACAACATTTGTGATTGGCATGGGAGATGTGCCCTCCACTGTGAAGACTGCCACAAAATGGTCATTCAAAGCCTCACTCATTTCCTTATTACCTAACATCAATTTCCCCTTCTCATTCTCCAAGGGACCAAACTTCGATTTTGCCACCCTTTCATGTTTTATGTATTTATAAACATTTTAGCGACCATTTTTAAATTTTGTGCTATATTTTTCATAGTCTACCTTCCCTCTCTTTATTGCAGATTTCATGGTTCTTTGTTGCTTTTTTCTACTGCTCTTGGTGACTTGGTATATATGAGCTTCTTTTATTTGCTTCGCTATCCCCTAGGCTGGCCACTCCCACCCTTACTCTCCTGGTTTTTAATTGGAATGTACTTTTGCTGCGCACCATGAAAAATCTCTTCAAAAGTCTTCCTTTGTTCCTCAACCGTCCTTCCATGTAGCCTGCGTTCCCAGTCTACCCTGGCCAACTCCTCCCTCATCCCCTTGTTGTTTCCCTTGTCTATGCAAATTGCACTGGTTTTAGACCAAACTATTGTATTCTCCATGAGAAACTTAATCATACTGTGATCACTTTTTCCAAGAGGAACCCAAACTACAAGGCTGGTAATTTCATCAGTCTCATTGCACAGAATCAGATCCAAGATCGCATTTTCGCTTGAAGGATTAGTAATATGCTGTTCAAGAAGTCTATCAAGATTGTATTCTATGAAGTCCTCCTCAAAGTTGCTTCAACCAACCTGATTTATCCAGTCTAAAGTCCCCCATGATAACTGCTGTTCCATCTTTACATGCCTCTGATATTCCTTGGTTTATTGACTGTTACACTGTAATGTTATTATTAGGTTGCCTGTAGACAACTCCCACCAGTGATTTTTTTTCCCGTTTATTATTCCTAATCTCTACCCAGATGGATTCAACATTTTGTTTCTTAGATCTTTTATCTATTGGTCTGATCTCATCCTTAACTAAGAGTCCTACCCTATCTCCCTTACATTTCTGCCTATCCTTCCATATGGCCTAATACCATTGGATGTTTAATTCCCAGTCCTCTCCACCCTGCAATTACATTTCTGTAATGGCCATTAAATCATAGTGTGATATCATAGAACCGCTCTAAATCATAAAATGAGAAAAAAAATTTGAGAGAGGCCCATAAAGTCGCCAAGATAAAGTTCATACCTGATCTTCCACCTCAATCAACATCACTTTTTTGCCCTATCCATGTATCTCTTGATTTTTATAACATCTAGTACACTTTTAAAGGTATGGAGTCTAGGATTATGTTGGGCCTACCCTGACCATGCAGGGTTTTTTTCAATCTAAGTTTATTTGCCTGCACTAGAACTGTATCTACTATGCCATGCATATTTACATGTCTGTCTCTGTTCAGATCTCTGTTTTGAATTAAATTTATAGCTGAGTTTGAAAACATTCTGGGGTTAATAATTCCAAGGATCCACCATCCTTTGAATGACAGAATTTCTCCGAATTTCACTCCTAAATGGCCTGTCCTTTCCTTTTGTGACTGTGAACATTATTTCTAGACTCACCTTTTATCTACCTTGTTGAGTCCTTTAAGAATTGTGAATGTTCAATTAAATAGCCTCTCATTTTTGTAATCTCTAATGAATGGAGAACTGATTTTACTCAATCTCTCCTTATTTAGCAGACCTGTCATTCCAGGTGCCTGTCCAGTGACTCCTTTTTCAAAAAGAAGTGCATCCTTTTTTCATGAACACCCTATATAATTATTGGAAGACATATTTACTCCTGCACTCTGTACCCCTAGATGCCTGTTGAATTCAAAGATGTATACATGAATTCACAGGGCCTTCTCTGTTTTTTTTCAATTCTGATTTTTCTACTGAAGTTGATAACCTCGCACTTTTACACATTATGCTCCATCTGCCACCATGTTACCAATTCATTCCCACGGGCAGCGAGAATGCTGAGTAATGAAAGGAACTGGTCAAATTAACCATATGAAGTATTAAAAGTGAGTCTACCATTTGATCCAATGTTGTTTTTATTAAGGGACGTTAAGTTGATTGCTTTAGGACTGAGACTGATTATGTATCAAATTGAATTTTTACGTTTAACTTTGGCCTTTTCGAAAAAAAATGTTTGTCTATTACTTGGAAATCTGATTTAGGTTTAGAAATGCAAAGATGGCATGAAATCCTGTATTCCTTTAGAAAAGATAACGTATAATTTGAGAGATAAATAACATTTTTTTGTAAAAGTATGGAGCCCATATTTAAAAATTCTTGGTTTGAAGATTTAATCTCTCAACCTGCTCCAGTGGACATCTCGGTTTCCACAGCTAAAAAGTTGATTATTGTTGTCTTTAAGTGATTATCTCCTTCCTTCTTTGTAGTTGGAAGGGGGAGGAGGGAGGGTGTTAGTGGAGTGGATGTGGGAGGTTGGGTTTACTTAATTGTATAATATTTGTATGAATATGTCTTAATTAATGTTTTATGATATAAAAATAAAAAATAAAAAATATATATTTTAAAAATTAACCATCTGATACTCTCATATTCATGAAACAACATTTATTTATAGATATGAATACTTGTCCTGCATATGCATTGTTTGTCTGTGTCTGTGTCTGGCTGTGAGCCAGCACAATTTGCACTGAGGACCAGAGAACGTTATTTTATCAAGTTGTACTTGTGCAATCAGATAACAATAAACTTGACTCATTGAAATCAGATCCTCCTGAAGCCTCTTTGCAACTTCATTATCTTTTTTTTTTAATTTTTTTTTATTTTTATTTTTCATACCATAAATCACATTAGCCATGATATACACTTTTTCTTTTTCACACATTTACAGTGACTTTTTCTTCCCCCCACCCCCCCCCCCCCTCTCATCCATTTTAGGTATACAATCTAGGTTGCATTAATTCAGTCAGACAATGTTGTCATTCAACAAAAATACACCAGAAATTCTACAGAGTCCATTCTTTTCTTTCCTTCTCCTTCCATCAACTTAGGTAATGTTTGTCCCCGGTAGGTTTTCGCTATTGTATTTAATGTAAGGCTCCCATACTTGTTCGAATATTTCAATATTATTTCTTAAACTATATGTTATTTTTTCTAATGGAATACATTTATTCATTTCTATATACCATTGTTGTATTTTCAAATTATCTTCCAATTTCCAGGTTGACATAATACATTTTTTTGCTACGGCTAGGGCTATCTTAACAAATCTTTTTTGTGCATCCTCCAAATCAATTCCAAATTCTTTGTTTTTTATGTTACTTAGGAGAAAGATCTCTGGATTCTTTGGTATATTGTTTTCTGTTATTTTATTTAATATCTGATTGAGATCATCCCAAAATTTTTCTACTCTCTCACATGTCCAGATTGCATGAATTGTTGTTCCCATTTCTTTTTTACATCGAAAACATCTATGAGATACTGTTGGGTCCCATTTATTTAACTTTTGCGGTGTAATGTATAGTCTGTGTAACCAATTATATTGTATCATACGCAGCCTCGTATTTATTGTATTTCTCATCGTTCCAGAACATAATTTCTCCCATGTTTCCTTTTTTATCTTTATATTTAAATCTTGTTCCCATTTTTGTTTAGTTTTACCATTTGTTTCCTCATTCTCCTTTTCTTGCAGTTTAATATACATATTTGTTATAAATCTTTTGATTAACATTGTATCTGTAATCACATATTCAAGGTTACTTCCCTCTAGCAAACTCAAACTGCTTCCTAATTTATCCTTCAAGTAGGATCTCAATTGGTAATATGCCAGCGCTGTATCTTGAGTTATATTGTACTTATCTTTCATTTGTTCAAAGGATAAGAATCTATTTCCTGAAAAACAATTTTCTATTCTTTTAATCCCTTTTTTTTCCCATTCTCTAAAGGAAAGGTTGTCTATTGTAAAAGGGAGTAGCTTATTTTGCGTCAGTATTAGTTTTGGTAATTGATAATTTGTTTTATTTCTTTCTACATGGATCTTCTTCCAAATATTGAGGAGATGATGTAATACTGGAGAAGTTCTAAACTTCATTATCTCATTGCTTTTTCAGCTGTTGCTCAACACCACAGGTGCATCATGGAAATTAAATTAAATTTAAATTTGAACATACAGCATGGTATCAGGCCATCAACCCACAAGTCCGTGCCTCCCAATTTACTCCCCTTTAATCTATACCCCTGGAATGCTTTGAAGCGTGGGAGGAAACCGGAGCACTGGAGAAAACCCTTGCAGACTGGTTTGGGGATCTCAGGCATGTATGTGATGTCATGTATGTACTCTGACAATAAATCAGAAATCTGAATTCGACACTCCAGTGATAGAGAAGACTCCGGGGGTAATACAGGGTTTGATAGTACAGATTCTATCACCAGTGTGTATATGTACAGATGGTAGTGTAGGATGACTGTGATTGACTGAGAGTGTAGCCACACCTACTGGCAGGTCTTAAAGGATTGCTCCTAGCCAGACCAGGTCATTCTGGACTGGTCGACCTACTTGTGATATGCTCCAGTCTTTTAGTTAATAAAAGCCTTGGTTTGGATCAACAAGTCTTTGGTTCTTTCGACGAACACCTCAGTCCCATCCATTAAATATATCAATGTGAGGTACTGCCTCAAGAAGGCAGCCATCATATCATAAAAACCCATCCACCCTGGTTGCAAAAATGTCACTTTTTAATTTGCACTAAACTGTGAATATTTAGTAGCCATATTTTTTAATTGTGTATTGATTTTATTATTTTTACAGTTAGTATTCAGCAAGTAATTGTTTTTTTTCCAAGTGCCTGCAACTGCAGCAAATCAGAATTTCAGTACATATGTACATTTTACAATGGATAGGATAGTAAACTCATTGTTAATATAAAGGATCACATGGCCACTTATTTCTATGAGATCAGTACACTTTGAGGTCTGTTATTTGGCGCCATTCAGCCAAATATTGACTGTGACTAGTTCTGGTCATTCAGCATCACACAAGTATCATGTCCGCTTGGCTCCTGAATAAACAAAAATTATTTTAAATCAGGAAGTAAACAAAGAGAATTAGAACATAAAACATGGAACACCACAGCAGAGTACAGGGCCTTCGGCCCTCATGGTTGTGCTGACATCTATATTCCTATAAAAAAACACTAAGCCCTTCCTACCTCATAACCTTCTATTTTTCCTTCACCCATGTGTCTGTCTAATAGTCGCTTAAATGTCCCTAATGTTTCAGCTTCTACCATCACCCCTGGAAATGCATTCCTGGCACCCACAACTTTCTGTGTAAAAAAACTTACCCCTGATGTCTTCCCTGAACTCTCCTCCCTTCACGTTGTACAAATGACCTCTGATATTTGCTACTCCCACCTGGGCAAAAGGCACTGGCTGTTTACCTTATCTATGCCTCTCAGATATTGTGACTATATCGAGTCTTTGCCGTAAAACACATAGAGGTTCTACTGTACATTAGAATTCAAATACTCAGAACTTGAGTTAAGAATGATCATGCTTTATAATGCAGTCATCCTAGCTGTGAGAAACCGCCTCACAAACTACCCACTTCTTGAGAGACGCCGTACTCGAAAGTGGAAGAAAATTTGGCTTTCACCTTTAGCCTCATGAGTCAGTCAGCCCCAAAAAATCTGAATGGAAATAAGCCCTCTTAGAGTCATCGTCATTGTCATACAACTCAGAATTGCCCCTTTGACCCCACTCATCTATGCTAACCAAGTTGGCATTCTAGTCAAGACACCTTTGCCCGCATACATCCTCAATCCTGAAGGAGGGGTTCAGTTATGTTGAGCCATCACTTGAATTGTTCACAAATCAGACATTGTTACTTACCCTCACAACAAAATCACACAGAAAAGATAAGGCATTTTAAGAAATTTGAAAATGACAGTTCACTTTTCAGTCATTGCTCATCAGCAAAAAGTGAAAGGCATAATGAAGATAATACCCAAAAAATGCTGGAGAAATTCAGCAAGTCTTGCAGTGTCCATAGAATAGGTCCATATATAACCAACGTTTCGGGCCTGAGCCCCTCATCAAGGGCAAGAAGCAGAAGGAGGCTGAAGGTGTGGAGAGGAGGAAAGATGGGGCAAGGGGGAGGAGCACAGGCCAACAGCCAAGAGGCCTTTGGTGAATATAGAAAGGAGGGCAGGAGAGAAAAGTTGAGAATTGATCGGGGGAGCCAGGTCGCTTTGTGAAGAGCTCAGGCCCAAAAAGGTTCTATATATTTGCCTCCTATTTACCCTGCTGAGCTTCTGCAGCTCTTTTGTACATTAACTATAATCACAGCATCTGCAGACTTTCTTGTTTCAGGCATGATAAAATATTTCTTTTCTAATTCTTCCTCCAACAAAAGCCCATACCACAAGCAGCAAGTTGAGTTTCACAGTATGAAAGGCATACACAGCTTCCTTCCACAAAAAAAACGTATCGGGGTGTAGGTTAATGGGGTGTAAACTAGGCCAAACTGGCTCGTGGGCCAAAATGGCCTACTTCCGTGCTGTAAAATTAGTAAGGTAATCAACATCTTTGGTCAAAAGTTTTGAGCAGTTTCAAAATTGCATATTACCTTGACTGTCGATGGCTCCAAAGGAGAAATTGACTTTTTGGTGGTGCTCCTGAGGTTCATCCGTTGGTTACATGTTCAGGATTCTGGAGCATGAAACCATGTATGTGTGAGGACTGCCAGTGGTCAATATTTATGCCTGCGTGTAATGTTGAATATCACTAGGGAAGTTCTCCTTCCCTCTGCCATCTCAGATCTGTTCTTTTCCTTATCACATCAGGAAGCCTGTTTCTTTTGCATCAAGTCAAATAAACCATCTCTGCAAATGGAACATTTATATATCATACAAGTTATTCCTTTCACTTACAGAAAAAAAGGAAGAAATTTATAGAAAACCATTAGCTTGGCAGGAACAACAAAGTGAAGGAAGGAAACAGACAGGAGACAATATTCAATGGGTCAATGGATAAACATTAATGGTATAAAAAGATGGAATGAATATAACACACATCATCATTGATTCTTTATAGCCAGCAGAAAATATTCAGTAATAAAATCAATCAATTCCATGGGAAGAATGAGAGTCACTAACAAACATACACCGTGTCTCTATTATCCACCAAGGCCTCTCCACATGGAATTTTCATATTTGCATGAATTATTCAGTTTCTCGATGCATTGGCAATATTCAGGAGCCAAATGCCCTCACCTTTGTATTCCTTTCGATTAAGAAATTTGAAATGGCAGCTATGGCCGTGATAAATTTGCAGAAAAGTATCATTAAAAAAACTATCTTCTGCTATTTAATAGTAAAAGTGATGTAATGTGTTATTAATTGACTGTAAATCATTACTCATTGAAGTCTAGTTAACAGACATAAGTAGCTGGAAGATTGTCTTGCTCAGATTAATTTATGCTAATTGCAGAAAACCATCCAGATCCACTACAACAGTTCTGATAAAAATAAAGTTTAATTAGATTCGATTCTCATCGAAAGATTGTAGATGTGCAACTGGAATAATTGAGTTATTATAGAGTCACAGAAACTCAATGCCTATGCCAGTCAAGTTGCCGACTTGAGCGAGTCACATTTGCCTTCATCTCTCTCAACCTTTCCCTATCCATGTACCTCCTTCCTTTGGCTTGGCTTCGTGGACGAAGATTTATGGAGGGGTAATGTCCACATCAGCTGCAGGTTCGTTTGTGGCTGACAAGTCCGATGCGGGACAGGCAGACACGGTTGCAGCGGTTGCAAGGAAAAATTGGTTGGTTGGGGTTGGGTGTTGGGTTTTTCCTCCTTTGTCTTTTGTCAGTGAGGTGGGCTCTGCGGTCTTCTTCAAAAGAGGTTACTGCCTGCCGAACTGTGAGGCGCCAAGATGCACGGTTTGAGGCGATATCAGCCCACTGGCGGTGGTCAATGTGGCAGGCACCAAGAGATTTCTTTAGGCAGTCCTTGTATCTCTTCTTTGGTGCACCTCTGTCTCGGTGGCCAGTGGAGAGCTCGCCATATAACACGATCTTGGGAAGGCGATGGTCCTCCATTCTGGAGACGTGACCTACCCAGCGCAGTTGGATCTTCAGCAGTGTGGATTCGATGCTGTCGGCCTCTGCCATCTCGAGTACAAAGATTAGCGTATGCAGAGCCGTTTTCATACCCACACTCCTGTTCGGCTCCGAATCATGGGTCCTCTACCGGCATCACCTACGGCTCCTAGAACGCTTCCACCAGCGTTGTCTCCGCTCCATCCTCAACATTCATTGGAGCGACTTCATCACCAACGTCGAAGTACTCGAGATGGCAGAGGTCATGTACCTGCCTAAATATCATTTAAACATTGTCATTGTAACTGCCCCTCCCACTTTCACACATACCCACCTCCCTCTGTGTTAAAATGCTTTGCATCGGATCTCCTTTCAGTATTTCCCCGCTTACATTGATGGATATCCAGCACCTTTTTCCCGGGGCGACAGTGGCAAATGCCACAAGACATCTGCATAAGATAAGGAGAAGAAAGTTGAGGGGAGGGAGGTCAGGGGTAAATTTTTTACATAGAGAGTGGCGGGTGCCTGGAATGCCTTGTCAATGTGCGGTGGTGGAGGCTGATGTATCAAGTCAAGTCATGTCACCCCTATTTATTGTTCATACCATGCTCACATGGTAAAAACAAGATAGTGTTTCTCCAGATCATAGAGAAAATAATGTAATAAAAGAAGTTAAGCACGTTGAAATATTAAGACATATACAGTAAAAGTCCACAGTACCCTATCCACCTATATTCTGGGAATTCAGGAGTCTGATGGCATGGGGGTAAAAGGTGTTGTCTAATCTGGACAAAAGGGCCCGAGTGCTGCAGTACCTCCTACCAGATGGCAGAAGGGAGAACAGTTTACATGAGGGGTGTGTGGAGTTCTTCACAATGTTTATTGCCTTTTGCCTGTATTGAGTGTAGTAGATGTCCTTCATGGTAGGAAGAAAGCCCCCAGTGATCTTTTATGGTGACTTCACTATGCTCTGCAGGTCCTTGCACTCTAATACATTGAAGACATATAAAAGACTCTTAGGCAGACACATGGATGCAAGAAAAATGGAGGGTTATGGGTGTGAAGTAAGGAAGGTTTAAACTGTTGAGTAGGTTTATATAGGCTGGCATAACATTGTGGGCCAAATGTCCTTTACTGCACTGTAATGTTCAATGTTCTATTAAATCAATTATCTCTGGTTTCAAGTTTTCCTACCCATCTTAGTTATGCTACGAATGACTTTAGAACCTCTGTAAGGTCATCCCTTAGCACCCTATGCTGAAGGAAAACAAAAGTCCCAGCCTATCCAGTTTCTCCTTATATTTTATTCAAGGATTCCATTCCTTTCTCTCAATTTCTCTGTCATATTTGTTCCCAAGATGAGGTCTTCCATTCCAGGTCATCCCTCTTCCACCACTATCAACTCACCCCTCCCCCGCATCTCCTCCAATTCCTGCTCATCTGCCCTAGCCCCTTCTGCCCCCAGATGTAACAAACTCAGTATTCCCTTGTCTTCGCCTACCGCCCACCATCCCTCATGTCCAACACATTAACCTCCATAATTTCCACCTCCTACATTATGATCCCACCACCAAACATATGTTCCCCTCTCCTTCCCTATCTGCCTTCCATAGCCCCTCTGTGACTCCCTCCTCCACTCATTCCTTCCCATTATTCACCCCCTTGGCACCTTCCCCTATGGCTCCATTAATTACCACACATGCATCCACACCTTCTCCATCACCACCATTCGGGGCCCCAAACAGTCCTTTCATGTGAAGCAGCATTTCTCTTGTGTATCCGTGGGAGTCATCTACTGCATCTGGTCCTCCAGTTGTGGCCTTCTCTACATCGGAGAGACTGGATGCAGACTTGGAGATTGCTTTGCTGAGCACCTTCATTCTGTCTGTATCAGTAATAGGGATCTCCCAGTTGCCAATCACATCAAATATGCATCCCACTCCCATGCTGATACGTCTGTCCATGGTCTCATGTACTGTCCAACCATGACTACCTGTAAATTGGAGGAGAAATACTGAATTTCTGTCTTGGCATTCTCCAACCAGATGGTATTAACATTGACTCCTCTGGGTCCTGCTAGCCTTCTCACTGTTCTCCCTCCCTTCCCATTCCCTTCATCTTCCTTCCTCCAGCTCTCCACCACCTTCCCTTTCCATGCACAGAGTCACTCCACCACCCCCACCCCAACCCCTTGCTTGCTAGTGTGCCCCCCCCTTCCTTAGCTACCTATTAGCTCCTGTCTGTGGGACTGTGTTCCTCCCCCTGCCCTTCCCCCCCACCATTTTGTTCAGATGCCTGCCCTCATTTTGTCATACCTTGATGAAGGGCTCAAGGCCAAAATGTTGATTGTGTATCTTTATCTTTGCTATATAAAGTACACGGTTTGATCGGCTGAGTTTCTCCAGCGTTGTGGATTTATTCTCCTAAAAACTTAGGTTCGCAAATCCAGATGACATCTTGTGATTCTTTTCTGAACACTTTGCAGATTAATACCATCTTTTCTTTGACTAGACAACCAGAAGTACACACATGACTTTGTGTAGTGTCACCTGCCTATTGTTCAGTTGTAACATGATGTCCTAACTCTTGTACATTCAATTCCCTGATTAATAAAAACAAGCATGCCAAACACCCTCTTCTCCATCTTAAATTAGATTGGATTCAACTTTACTGTCTTTGTGCCTGTAAAATACAAAGCCAATGAGACGATTAGCATTCAACCAGAAATTTTTTAAAAGTGCTATATACAAATAACTACATGCAAATAAAAACATGTGCATTCAGTCAATTATAAAAGTACTGACAGTACAATGTGAGTGCAGTACCACTCAGCGCCGTGATTAAAGGTTCAGCAGGATCACAGCCTCAGTGGGTGGGGGGGGAATCTTCCTGAGCCTTGTGTTTCGAGAGCAAAGGCTTCTGTAGAGCCTATTGAATGGGAGAAGAGTTAAAAAGTCCATAGTTTGGGTGTGATGCCTCTTTTTTTAATTTTTTTTTTATTTTTCACACTCTGAACCATACTGTCCAAAATACACACAAACATTTCCCTCTTGAATATACACAGTGTCATTTTCTCCCCTTTTCCCCCCTCCCTTCCCTCCCTCCTTCACCCCCCCTCCCCACCCACTCAACGTTCAACATATATGATACATTAAACCCATTAAACAATGTCATCACACAATTAAAATAAACAAGAAATTTGTGTCTTCTTCTTTTACATACTGGGTCAGTTCATCTCGTCTTCTCCTTCTGTCATTTTAGGTGGTGGAGGTCCGTGGTAGGACTTCTCTGTTGTGTTCCATGTACGGTTCCCAAATTTGTTTGAATACTGTGATGTTATTTTTTAAATTATATATGTTTTCCAATAGAATATATTTATTCAATGTATCATTGCTGTATTCTCAGGCTATCTTCTAATTTCCAGGTTGACATAATACATTTTTTTGCCACAGCTAAGGCTATCATAATAAATCTTTTTTGTGCTCCATCCAAATCGAGTCCAAGTTCTTTACTTCTTATATTACTTAGAAGAAAGATCTCTGGATTTTTTGGTATGATGCTTTTTGTGATTTTATTTAATATCTGATTTAGATCTTCCCAAAACTTTTCCACTTTCTCACATGCCCAAATTGCATGTACTATTGTTCCCGTTCGCCCTGACTAGACAGCATTCCTGATAGATGTTCTCAATGGTGGGCAATTACCCCACCTGAATCACCAGTTTCAAGAAACTATGCACTTCTATCCCTTGCTTCCTCTGTTCTACAACTATCTCAAGGGTCCAGTTGTTGAATGTAAAAATCCTGTTCAAGTTTAACTTTCTAAAAAGCTTAACTTTGCACTTGTCTGAATTAAAATTCATCTGAATTCCTTTACTAGGTCCACAACTGTTCATGATAAACATTAATAATTTAGAAGGGGAGTTGGGGGACACCAAATATACAGTATCTAAGCTTGCTACTGACACCAAACTAAGAGAAAAAGCAAATGGGCAGAGGATGTGGAGAGTCGGCCAGGAGATAGGTTAGGTGAGTGGGGGAGGATGTGGCAGATAGAGTACAATGTTGGTAAACACAAGGCCATCCACTTTGGAACAGGGTCAACACCAAGGAGGGGCATCCGCAGGCATTGCCCTGTGGTGTTTTTTGCCCCCCCCCCCCCCCCCACCCACCATACTGTCGTGGCCATCCCTAGCCATCAGGCCTGGTCTATAATTCCCAGGTTTCTCACAGTTACCCAACATTTACCAGGTGTTACAGTACGTCCTGATGATTATCTCCCCATTCTCCCTGTTAAAAAGCCTTCAGTTTGGTTTCTACCCAGCATGCATGAATGAGGCAGTGCAGGTTAATGATATCTCAATATCCTTTTGTGTTCACACCTCACATTGCTGTCCATTCCACCTTCTTCATCCCTTCATGGTGTTTCCAGATACTTGCCAAACATCAGTTCCATAACCCAAACTCAGAACATCACTAACCAGATGTGTGATAACAGTCAAGCTCCACTCGTTTCTAATTGTTCCCCTGGTTCATCCCATGGATTAACTATGATGCTACACCTCCAATGTTGCAATAGTTTACCTATCTCGGCTGCACCATTTCATCAGATGCAAGGATCGACAATGAGATAGACAACAGACTCGCCAAGGCAAATAGCGCCTTTGGAAGACTACACAAAAGAGTCTGGAAAAGCAACCAACTGAAAAACCTCACAAAGATAAGCGTATACAGAGCCGTTGTCATACCCACACTCCTGTTCGGCTCCGAATCATGGGTCCTCTACCGGCATCACCTACGTCTCCTAGAACACTTCCACCAGCGATGTCTCCGCTCCATCCTCAACATCCATTGGAGCGCTTTCATCCCTAACGTCGAAGTACTCGAGATGGCAGAGGTCGACAGCATCGAGTCCACGCTGCTGAAGATCCAGCTGTGCTGGGTGGGTCACGTCTCCAGAATGGAGGACCATCGCCTTCCCAAGATCGTGTTATATGGCGAGCTCTCCACTGGCCACCGTGACAGAGGTGCACCAAAGAAAAGGTACAAGGACTGCTTAAAGAAATCTCTTGGTGCCTGTCACATTGACCATCGCCAGTGGGCTGATATCGCCTCAAACTGTGCATCTTGGCGCCTCACAGTTCGGTGGGCGGCAACCTCCTTTGAAGAAGACCGCAGAGCCCACCTCACTGACAAAAGACAAAGGAGGAAAAACCCAACACCCAACCCCAACCAACCAATTTTCCCTTGCAACCGCTGCAACCATGTCTGCCTGTCCCGCATCGGACTTGTCAGCCACAAACGAGCCTGCAGCTGACGTGGACTTTTACCCCCTCCATAAATCTTCGTCCGCGAAGCCAAGCCAAAGAAAGAAGAGATCTCAAAGTCGCTGCTAGTGGGTTGTATAAAGAAAGGTGATGAGTCAGCATACAGGAGGAAGATTGAAAACTTGGCCAAATGGTGCACCAACAACAACCTTGCACTCAATGCCACCAAAACCAAGGAGCTGATTGTTGACTTCAGGAAAGGAAAGCCAGAGGTGAACATTGACCATTATACAGTGATCAATAGGGGATCAGAAGTGGAGAGAGTGAGCATCTTTTTTTTTGTAATTCACCATCTCGGAGGATCTTTCCTGGATCTAGCACACCAATGGGATCATGAAGAAAGCACATCAATGACTCTACTTTTTAGGAGGTTTGGTATGGCATCAGAAACCCTGGAAAATTTCTACAGAGGTGTGGTGGAAAGTGTGCTGACTGTCTGCATCACAGTCTGGTATTGGGTCACCAATACCACTGAGTGTAAAGCCCTGCAAAAGACACCCACCATCAAGAATACCCACAGGGAATGCTGCCATGGGAGAGCAGCAGCAATCAGAAAGGGTCCACACCACCCAGCACATGCTCTGTTCTTTCTGCAATCATTAGGAAAGAGGTCTAAGTGACACAAGACTCACACCACCAGGTTCAGGAACAGCTGCTCCCCCACCACCATCAGACTCCTCAACAACCAACTCAATCAGGGACTCAGTTAAAGACTTACTTTTGAACTTTTATTGTTTTTTTTTCTCTCTGTCTATGTATTACAGTCAGTTTGTTTACATTTGTTATATGTTTACAATTCTTTATTTGTTTACATGTATGCATTGTGTATAGTTTTTTTTTGTGTTGCCGTTGTAATTCTGCCTTGCCGCAGGAAAAAATGAACCTCAGGGTTGTATGTGATGCCATGTTTGCACTCTGACAATAAATCTGAAATCTGAATTGTTTTCAAACCCTAACCTCATCTATATAGCTTAATATTTGTCCCTGACCCAGTCTCTATTATCAGTGAAATCTAGAAACCTGAATTAAAATTTGTCATCTGTGATTAAAAACCTATATATTCCCCTCATTTGTCCTTAAACCTATGTCCTCCCCTAACCTAATGTGGTAGTGAATGGCTTCTATTATTCCACATTTCCTGCACTCAATCATGTTTGATGGGCCCTTCATCAATTTTACCTCTGCAGTCTGAAGCTCTCGCCCTAAATCAATAAACCCTTTCACCTTGCCATGTCTGTTTCTTGTTTCCAGATTCGTCACTGAATCTTATCACTTTTACCGTCTTTGATCTCCTCCCCTTTCCCATAATGCTGTCCAGGACTTTCTTCAATCCTTGTGAACTAACATGAGTTATTTTAATGCTTTGAAAAGCACTATGTAAAAGTAAAGTTTTACTATTAGTAAAACATTGGATTAATTGCTTATAGCAATCATAGACAACTGTAGTTTATGTTTTACCATACTTTTTATTTCTAAGGGTGGCATGGTTGACGTAGTGAAGGGTGGCATAGTTGGTGTAGCGCAGTGGTTCTCAACCTTTTCTTTCCATTCACATAACCCTTTAAGTAATCCCATGCCATTGGTGCTCTGTGATTAGGGAGGGATTGCTTAAGGTGGTTTGTGAGCAGGGCGGGAAAATTGAGAATCACTGCTCTAGGCCCAATTGAACCTGAAATATTTTGCTTGAGAAAAATTGTCATTGGCCAATTTCCTTTAGAGTCATGAAACCATGCACATAACGAGTCAATTAGGTACGATTAAAGCAGTGGTTTTCAAACTATTTCTTTCCACCCACAGATCACCTTAAGCAATCCCTTACTAATCACAGAGCACCTATGGCATAGGGATTACTTAAAGTGGTATGTGAGTGGAAAGAAAATGGTTGAGAAGCACTGGTGTAGTGGTTAGCGCAATGCCTTTACAGCGCCAGCGATCGGGACTGGATCGGGGTTCGAATCCCACACTGCCTGTAAGCCACTTGTGTGGGTTTTCTCTAGTGGCTCCAGTTTCCTCCCACCATTCAAAATATACCAGGAGTGTAGGTTAAAGGGGTGTAAATTGAGCAGCAGGGACTCGCAGGCCAAAATGACCTATTACCTTTATGTCTAAAATGTAATGTCTAAATTAAGTTAGTCAGTAATTTACCAAGTATTTATGAGATGTATATGATATGTAATTACTGACATAACAAATGAGTAATGGTGAATTATGACCTTGTGTCTTCAATACAAAATTATGATGATGAGTTTGTCACACACATTGTAAATTGTACATACTGTAGGTGCAGAATTTCTTCCTTGCTGCAGCCAAACAGGTGCTTGAGAAAAAAAATAAAAAAGTAAACCAATTGAATTAAATTAAATAAATACACAAGATTGGTAATAAATTTTCACAGTGACCTTTGTGCAGAAGAAGTGACTTGCATTAGTACAGACAGTCCTTTTGTGCTTTCGGAACAGACTATGATCAGTGTAATGTGGGGAGGATCAAGGGTCTAATATCTTTGGAAACTATTCTTGAACCTGGAGTTGCTAGTTTTCAGGTTTCTGTAACTTCTGCTCCAAGGTAGCAGTGAGAAGAGGTTGTGAGCAGGGTGATGGCATTCCTTGAGGATGTTGGCTGCCTTTTTGAGCAACTCAGAGAGCTGTCAGGTATCCCTGTGATGGACCTGGCTATGCTTACCACTTTCTGAAACCTTCTGCATTCTGGGGCACTTGAATTGCAAAACCAGGTTGTGATGCAACTAGTCAGTATACTTCCCACAGTGCAGCTGTAGAAGTTTGATAAGTATCCAAAAAATGTGCCAAATTTCCTCAGACTCCTTAGAAAGTAGAAGCATTGGTGATTATTGCTTTAGGTGTCCTGCACTCCCCCCCCCCCCCCACCACACACCCCCCACCCCCTCCGAGATACAGTTTTTGTAAAGCAGGAAATACAGAGATAATGTGCACACAGCAAGCTCCCAAAGATAGCGATGAGGTTTTATCAAAAATATGATTTAGATATAGTATGAATGTTAACCATGACACAAGAAGATTTCTCCTGGGCCCTCTGGAAATAACTTCATGAGAAATGTTACCCCTCAGCACCTTCGAGAAATAAATGCAACCATTGTGTTAACCTCATTCTTGAACATATAGATCACTGATTTGACTACCCTTCCAGAGCACCAATTAGAGACAGCTTAAATGCTGTCATTGTGCTAGCTCGAATTGATTTTTTATTTGGAGATCTTCACACATGAATGCCTTGTCTTGTGGTTCAGTTGCTATTCACACAGAATGTTGTTAGGAACACAAAAATTACAGAGGATAAAAGTCCAGTTCCTTTCCTTCCATCATCACATGACAAACTTACCAAAGATAATTTTAGATTTTAATCTCTATTATAATTTATGGCATTGGTAATGAAAATATAAATTTGGATTGAGTTGCAAGGAACCGAGAATGAAGAAGAGGTCATTAACAGGATGGAAGATTGTAAATGTAGTTGAATGCAAGAAGAAAGAAGAATTATTTTTAATAAAATGAAAATCAATGTCTATGTTTCTGAAATGTAATAATTGCAGCTGACTCCACCACCTCCTCTGGTGGCAAGATTCAGATATCATAAACTCGCTGAAATCAAAAACTCTCCTTCATTTCCCCTTAAGATATCCTTCCTCTCACCTGAAACACAGCTTTTTGCACATCTGTATGAATGTCGATAACCTACCAGCATGTTCACAGAAGAACTGGCACGGTTGGCGAAGCGGTCAGCGCAGCGCCTTTACAGAGCCAGTCATCAGGACTAGGGTTCGAATCCCGCATTGTCTGTAAGAAGTTGGTACATTGTCTCCCTGTCTGCGAGGGTTTTCCCTGGGGAGATCCAGTTTCCTTCCACCGTTTGAAATATACCAGGGGTGTAGATTAATTGGGTATAAATTGGGCAGCAGGGACTTGTGGGCCAAAATGGCCTGTTACTGTGCTGTATGTCTTAAGTTTCAAACTGAAAAAAATTCAGCTTAAACTAATGCCCTCTTGCTTTTGATGGACAAGTTCTATCTTTCAGAACAATGACTCATTTAACAGGAAACCCCCTCCCTTCCTGGGTATCTGGAACCTAACGGGATGCTGGATAAGTGAATTTGCCGTTTGCTTGAGATTGCATGGTATGCGGATTGGAAAACTAACCGCTAGGGGGGCCAATTTAAACTTTTGCATTTTTCACCTGTTTATTTTCCTTGATTTTTTTTGCCATTTGCTTGAATTCTGGATAATGGGGATTTTAGTGACCCTCTATCAGGTCATCCCTCTGCTTCTTCATCCAGGGAAATAAAACTCAGCCTCATTTGTGGCTTAGGATCATCTCCATCAGGACCCACAGCTTTCCCCTTAAGATCAACAGGCTGATGGCAGAAAGGGAACCTTTGAATATGTGGACAGAGGTGTCTGTTTAACCATTAACCAACAGTATAACTTCAAGCGGGCAGATGGCTAACTCCTGTTCTTGCAACCAACCCATACATGAAGCTCGCCAAAAACAGATGGTGAAAATTTAAAATATAAGCACAAAATTTTATAAAGACTTAGAGCATTGTGAAACATTTTAAAAATGTTTCAGGGCTCCACTTGTTTCAGTTTTCCAGAATTACCTCAGATATGTATAAAGTACTAATATTATACTAGAAAATAGGAAATGGAGCAAAAGCACAAAGCTTCGAACAGTGCAACACAGCAGCAGACACAATGTCCTTGCCAAACATAATGCCAACTGAAATAATCCCATATGCCTGCAGATGGTCCATATTCCCCTGTTACCTGCCTGTTTATTTGCCTGTCTAAATGCCTCTTAAAGGTTGATATCATGTTTACTTTCACCACTTCCCCTGATAGCGTGTTCGAGGCACCTGCCATTCATTTTGTACAAAACATTGCCTTGCAAATCTCCTTTAAACATTCCCTTTAAACTAGTGGTTTACAAACTTTTTCTTTCCACTCACATACCTGTGCCAAAGGTGCTCTGTGATGACTAAGGGATTTCTTAAGGTGGTATGTGAGTGGGAAGAAAAAGTTTGAAAACCACTGCTGTAATTGTACCTAATTGACTCGTTATGTGCATGGTTTCATCACTCCAAAGGAAATGGGCCAAAGACAATTTTTCTCAAGCAAAATATTTCAGTAACAATTGGGTCTAGAGCAGCGATTCTCAACCTTCCCTTCTCACTCACATACCACCTTAAGTAATCCCTTACTAATCACAGAGCACTTTTGACACAGGTATGTGAGTGGAAAGATGGCATATGGATTGCTTAAGTTCGTACGTGAATGGAAAGAAAATGTTTGAAAACCACTGTCTTAAAGTAGTGTTATTTCCACCCTGGGTAAAAGACCGACTAAACGGCTCTCATAATTTTATATTCATTTAATTTTTTTAAAATTCTGACACACAGCAGGATAATAGGCCCATGCTGCCCAATCACACCCAATTGACCTACAACCCTGGTACGTTTTGAAGGGTGGGAGGAAACTGGAGCACCCAGAGGAAACGCACGCAGAAACAGGGAGAAAGTACGGGCAGCACCGGATTCAAACAGCAACACCGCCCTCTTAAATCGGATCATCTCCCTCAGCCCCTGGCCGTCTGGAGACAACATTCAGAATCAAAAATAAAAGAATGCAATCAGATAAAAGGGACATTCTTTTGAGCAATTAAAATTATGTTTGATCATTTTTTTTCTGGATTCGTTAAAGGAATAATATGCATTTTGGATACTCTATACTTACATTTCCAGAAGTCTTATGGTAAGGTGGCTACACTGAAGGCTATTGTGGAAAATAAAAAGCTCCTGCTGTAGGAGGAAATGAGAAGGCTAACAGCAGGTTAAAGAGCCTTTTTCTCTTTGGTTTTGGAGAAATTCAACTATTGCTAATGGTTAGCATTTGATACAAATGATTGAAAAGTTTGGGTGTGGGGAGAAATTGTAGAGGAGGTGAACTGGGCAAGTTTTTTTTTACACACAGGCCCTGGTGGTGCCCGAAATAGTGATGGAAGCAGATTCAGATTTTGGGTTTGATTCAGGTTTGAGATTTATTGTCAGAGTATATATATGACAACACATACAACCCTGAGGTTCTTTTTCCTGCGGGCCAGGCAGAATTACTGCTTAACGGCAGTGCCAAAAAAAAGCTGCACTCCATGTGCAGACGAATAAAGAAAACAAACTGGCTGTGCGATACAGTGAAAAAAAATTTTTTAAAAAAGGCAAAAGTTAAGATACAGTAGAAGTGGTCAAGAAGTCTTCAGAGAATGCACAGAACAAAGGGATATGGATCACATGCAGGCTGAAGATATTTAATTTGGCTTGCCACTATATTTGGTATAGACATCGCGAGCCCATTTCTGCGCCATGCTGTTCTATGCTCGATGAATGGACGCACCAAAGTTATAGTTGCTAAATTTACTGATAGCACCGACGAGGTGCGGAAAGTATGATGTGAAGTAGTATAAAGAGGGTAGGTGAGGAGATGAAGATTTGGTAATTGCAGCATGGTGTGGGAAGATCTGAAATGGTCTGTTTTGGCACGACAACTTCAAAAAGGAAGCTGATTATCAGCATGTGGAGAGGTTACAGAGCTCAAAGACAGAGTGTGTCCATGCGCATGAGTTAAATGCCTAGCTTGCAGGTAAATCCAATCGCTGGGAATGCTATCAACATGCTATTGCTTACAGCTGATGAGAATTGAGATTATTCAATTACGCAGGGATTCAGTGAGAGCACATCTGGAGTACTGTGTGGAGGATTGTAATCCATATTAAAGAAAGGTCAAAAATACATCAGATATGAGAAGGGGCTTCAGTTACAGCATTCCAAAGACATTTGGACAGGTAAATGGATCGGAAGGGCTTGGAAGGATTTCATCATGCAACATCCCCTCACTTGTTAGGAAGGTGAAACAGTGACTGTACTTCCTAAGAAGACTGAAGTGGGCAAGGCTATCGGCTGCCATCATGTCAACCTTCTACAGGAGCGACAACGAGAGCGCTCTGGCAGACTGAATCACAGAGAATGGTATGGTTGCTATAGAGAAATTGATCGGAGATCAATCCACAGGACGATAAAGAATGGTAGAGAGGATCCCTGAAGTCTCCCTCCCCCATCTACATGATCTACCAGGATTGCTGCCTGAAGAGGGCATGCAAAATAATTGAGAACCCCCTCCCACTCCCACACAAAGCATCTTTCAACTACTCCCCATCTGGAAAGAGATACAGGAGTATCAGAGCCAGATCCATCAGGCTGAGAAAGAGTTTCTTCCTGCGAGCAGCGAGAATGCTGAACAACCAACAGAACTGCTCACACTCACCATCCGAGACTCTCATATATACGAAACAATATTTATTTATCTATTTGTATAAATGAATACTTGTCCTGCATATGTGTCCTTGGTCTGCTATGTATATTATGTCTGGTTGTGTGTCTGCAGGTTTTCCACTGAGGGTTGGATAATACTGTTTCGTCAGGTTGTATTTGTGCAGTCAGATGACAATAAACTTGAACTTGAGCTTAAACTTGAACAGGATCAGACACACACTTGCTATACCATAATGTTACATCTGTCTCTCATCACAGAATAGGAAATCTGCCAAATTCAGTTTATATGTGACCCCAGACCTATCAGTGTTGTTAATGAGTATTCCTTGGCATGGCATGGCCAGTCTTTTGGTTCAAATGGGACAATAGACGATTCTTCATTGTAGAGTCATGGAATCAAAATGTCGTACAGTTTAGAGCTGGGATACTCAGCCCATAGAACATTACTGCACAGTACGGGCCCTTAATCTTGTCCATGCTAATCCCATTTGCCATAATGAGGCCAGAGGCCCCTATTCCTTTAGTCCCCTCCTTTGCAAGTACCTGTCCAGATACCTTTTAAGTATTGTAAATATATCTTCCTCTACCATCTCCTCTGGCAGCTTGTGTAAGGAAGATTTGGTCTAAAGTGAGAATTGTCCACACAGGTTAGAGCTTGCACAGTACAGTCAGCATGAAGTCTATGTTTTGTGCTCACACTGCTGGCCTTGGTCCTTCATCAATCCAATTACCCAGAGAGGAGAAATGGCTAAAGACTGACATCAATTCCCCACAGTGCCTTGGGCACAGGAGACAAAGATCGATCTAATCTCTCTGAGTGAGTTTGTATTGAGAAGCCCCCTATCTCTGCTTAATCTATCAAGTGGCCCTCAAGGCATTTCTATTGAATCATAGAAATTTGCAGCATAAACCACTCCATCCAATCTATGCCAGTAACAATGAGGTCAACAAGGATTTAGATCAGAAATATAATTTTATGGCAAATATCATTTTAAATAATATTATTAATAAAGGGTAATTTGAGACAGTTCTCCAATATCATATCACCTTGCCCTACTTTGGTTCGAACATGTTTAGACTAATGACACCTAGTTTGATGGTTATGTGCTGTAAAAGAATGCATTTTAAAACAACGATTAATAAAGCAGTTCAGCACCTCATCAAACATTGTTAAGCCTTTGATATCTGCTGCTTTTTGTCAGTGAGTTCATGCTCACTGCAGAAATGACACGAGGACTAACATGGTTAAAATCAGCTGCTTCTTTTACTTGCAGTCGATGAGAGCTCCTAATGTCTTGTGACACACTCGTTCAGTGGTAATGATCACCTTTGGGGATTTTCAAGTGTTGTGTCGTTTTGACCGCCAGCATTGAATTGTGATCAATAATTTGCCATGTTGGCTTTTCATGTTGTGTTTCCTGTTGGAATTGAATGAACACAAGCTATTACTGATCAGGAAATCCCTCTGGCTTTGTTTCTCATATTTGTGAGTGGGAGTATGAAACAAGACAGCAATTGATAGTTGTTTCTTTCGACCTGAAGGGACCAGGCTCTTGAAAACTGCAAGACAAGACGCACAGCTTTTATTCAATGAGTTTGTGCTTTACAATGGTGCACCTTAATCCTCTAAAGGTCTCTAAGATTTGTCAGCAATGACAAGCATTGCCAGTTCTGGTTGGGAGCATTTCTGGGGAAGTAATGGGTGCATAATTGGGTGCTTAAATATATCTTGATTCACATCCATGCCTTTGAAAATGACTTTGAAAATTACAATGTACTCAAGCATGTTGAAATTTTGAATATGAAATACCAAATACATCTTTGAAATACAATTTACTCAAACAATGAACTAATTGAGTTGCAGGTCTACACAATTGCTCACAAATATATTTTTGCTTCACATATAAATGATTGGCTGAAGCAGTAGCTCTGCAGGTCGCACTAGGCTGAACACAATTTCAAAGATTACCACCGTGTATCAGCACCTAATCTGTGCTGACAGTTTAGGATAGCTTTCATTTACATGGCAGCCCTCATACCCTGCCCTAAAGCATGTCACAACCAATAAATTGTTTTTGAAGTAACTTCAATATTGCTATGTCGAGGAATGCTCAATGCAAATTCCTACAAAAAAATGGCCGATTAACTCAAAGGTGAAAGTACTATCAATGAACCGAGCTGATAGTTCAATGCCGTTGGTCATGTGTCTGTGGGATTTTTTAAAATTAAATTCTAAACACTGCAGAATCCTGCTGTGCACTGATTAGTCCCTCCTATCTTGGAGGATCATTCCTGGACCAAACACACCAATGGCATCATGAAGAAAACACATCAGAGCCTCTACTTCCTCAGGAGTTTGCGGAGGTTTGGTATGATATCGGAAACCCTGTGCTGACCAGCTGCATCACGATCTGGTGTAAGGACACCAATACCCCTGAGTGGAAAGCCCTGTAATAGGTAGTGGACACAGCCCAGTCTATCACAGGCCAAAACCTCCCCACCATCGAGAACATCCACAGGGAATGCTGCCGTTGGAGAGCAGCAGCAATCATTAAGGATCCACACCACCCAGAAAATGCTCTGTTCTCATTGCTACCATCAGCAAAGAGGTATAGGTGCTACAAGACTTGCTACGAGGAATAGCTGATCCCCCTCCACCATCAGACTCCCCAACAACAAACTCAACCAGGGACTCATTGAACAATTCCTACTTCTAAACTTTATTGATTTGTTCCCCTTTCCGCATTGCAGAGTTTGTTTGCATTTCTTTATTTGTTTGCATGTGCACGATGAGTCTGGTTTTTTTTGCACTACCAATGAGTGGTGATTCTGCCTCGCCAGCAGTAAGAAGAATCTCAGGGTTGTACGTGATGTCAGGTATGTACTCTGAAATCTGAAATCATTATCACATCCACAGTATCAAGACAAAGAATTGAATCAAAGTTCCTTGGAATATCCCTTGTATGGTGACATGTTATTAATGACTCTACTTTCAGAAGTACATGATTGTTTGCGAAACACTTTGGGATGTCTTGAACGATATACAAACATGCTGGAGACACTCAACATGTGATGCAGCGTCCACTGGAGGTACTGTAAAGCGTAACCTACATTTCAGGCCTGGACCCTTCGTCAGGAATCCTGCTGAGTTCTCCAGCACATTTGTGAATTGCCCTTAACCCTAGCGCCTGCAGATTTTCTTATTTAACTGTCTTAAGATGCCTTGATCATATTTAATGATCATTTCTTATGATATAGAAGGAAGCTATTCAGCCTAGAGAGTCAATGCTGGCACACAGAGCTATACCAAGGGTCCTATTCTGCCCTTATTTCTCTCTCAGATGTCAGTCTATGCCGGCACACAGAGAAATCCCATGAGTCCACTTATTTCTCTCTCACATGCCAATCAACACCATCCTGACTCTGTTGCCATCCACCTGCCCAGGAAACAAGTTACAGAATCCAGTTATCCTGCCATTATGTATTTGAGATGTGGGAGGAAACTTGGGCAGCTGAGAGATACCAATGTGGTCACAAGGAGATCAGACTAATTCAACACAAAATTCATCTGAGGTCAGCATCGATCACAGAAGGTGCAGGGCAGTGGCGCTAACTGCTACACCCAAACTGTTATGCTCAAGCCTGAAACATCTTTCCATGGATGGGGCATGCCCTGCTGTGTCTCTCTTGCACATTTGTGTATTGCAACTACTACATCAATGTGGCACCATCAGGAAATTATGTTGCATCCACCTTATAACCATATAACCATAAAACAATGACAGCACAGAAACAAGCCATCTTGATCAGTATAAATAGCACTAAGGGAAGATGATGGAGATCTTTAGGTTTTTAGGTGTAAATGATCACCAACAATCCATCCTGGTCAAACCACATAGATGCAATTACCAAAAAGGCAAACCAATGTCTAAAATTCAACATGCGCCTAATATCTCTTACCAATTTGTATCAATGCATCACTGAAGGTATCCTGTCTGAATACATCACAATTTGGTATGGGGACTGCTCTACCTAAGAAATTCAAAATTGAACAGAATCGTGAATGCAGCTCATGCCATCAAGCAAACTAAGCTTCCCTCCATTAACTCAAATTCAAGTTTATTTATCAACTGATTGTACAAGAACAGTAAGAAACCCTGGTATCCGGCACCGGAGAGGATTGCTAGATGCTGGATAAGTGGTTTGAGATTGCATGGTTGCATTATTAGCGAACTAACAATGAGGAGCACCAATTTTAAATGTACTTTTCCATGCTCGGTGCAAGACATGGAAAATAAACATTCATATATGACACACCTACAGTCAAATGACACATATGCATAATACAGTACTTATAGACCAGTGGTTTTCAAACCTTTTCTTTCCACTCACAAACCACCTTAAGTTTTCCCTATGCCATAAGTGCTCTGTGGTTAATAAGGATTACTTAAGATGGTATGTGGGTAGAAACAAAAAGTTTGAAAACCACTCTTTTAATTGTACCTAATTGACTCATTATGTGCATGGTTTCATAACTCCAAAGGATATGAGCCAATGACAACTTTCTCAAGCAAGATATTTCAGGTTCATTTGGGTCTAAATCAGTGATTCTCAACTTTTTTTTACCCACTCACATACCACCTTAAGCAATTCCTTACTAATCACGGAACACCGACGACATAGCGATTACTTAAGGTGGAATGTGAGTGGAAAGAGTTTGAAACCCACTGTCATAGACAAACATTAAAATAAATAATAACTTTTTTAAATAATTTGGTGAGTCACTGAGAGTTTCAATGATCAGTTCATCAGTCGTTCAGCCGTCTCACTGCCAACTGGAAAAAGCTGTCAACATATTAAAGGACACCTTTTACCCCAGACTCACTCCCATTCCCCACTCCCTTCAGGCAGAAGGTACACATGTTTGAAAACATACTTCAGTTTCTCTCCTTCTCTTTATCTGACATTTGAATGGATCTCCCATTGGTAAAGGATGACACATTAGACTGTACTTCTCTCTTTCATTCATTTTAACATGATGTATTTTTATTCTTGCAGTATCTGCTGTACCAATGTCAAGGTTGACTGTCCTTTCACTGTGTCTCAGTTCACGTGACCATGCTGTTTCCCACGGTAGGGGAGACTAAAACAAGAGAGCACAACTTCAGGATAAAAAGGCATCAATTTAAAAGTGAAATTTCTTTTGCCAGACGGTCATGAGTTTATACAACTTATTGCCAAAGGTAGTTGTTCAAGCGAGGTTGTTGGGTGTATTTAAGGCAAAGATTAACAGGTACTTGATTAGACAGGGAATCAAGGGTTACAAGGAGAAGGCCAGGGTGTGGGTCTGAGTGGAACGATGGATCAGCGCATGATAGAACGATGGACCGGATTCCACCGGCCGATGGGCCTACTTCTGCTCCTATATCTTGTGATCTTGTGAATAAACAATTCAGTTCAATTCAGTTCAGTCCATGAGAAAACGTACACTCAGGTGTTCCTCTATTGTGCGGTGAAACATCAAGGAACCTTACTGATTTCCAGACAGCGGCTGGCAAAACCGAGCGAGGTGATACTACAAGATCGAACTTCATGTGTCGATAGGAATTGCAATAAGGAAAAAAAAAACTGTAGTTTGTGAAAATGGAAAGTCAGAAAAAGGTTGTGATTATTCAGGGAAGGTGACAACATTGTGCTGTGCATGCCATTTATCCATCAGGAGTTTGATTGATTGCTTCTGTTCTGACAGAGAACAAAGTAAGTGATGCATAATTTGTAAAGGCAGAAAAAAAGAGGAAACATCAGATAAAATTGATGACTCTAAAGAGTAATATTAGATTTCAAACTGATTTCACTAAGTTGCATTGAGACGTGTCATTGCTCTTGATTGGTAAGAGATCTCCTGCAGTGGTTCCATGCCATATTGGAGGCTATGCCATCTTACGCCAGGCAAAGCGTTATGTAATCAAAGAGAGCTAGAAAAAGTGTCATAATAAATACAGGTAATTATGTTACCCAGTAAAAAGCTTATGGTAGATATTTAATTTGTTACATTGGCTGTTAATAAGGACAACTCATATGATGGATGAATTTTCTGCTAATAGCATTGGGTGCTCACGCTACAGAGAAAGACTGATCCACAAGAGTGCTGGAGAAGTTCACCCATGCCCATAGGAGGCAAAACTATAAAACCAAAGTTTCAGACCTGAGCCCAGGGGCTGAAATGTTTGCTATATGGCTTTGCCTCCCCAAAATTGCGGGACTTGGTCAGATATGAATTAACTACAATCACAGGATCTGCAGTCTCTCTTATTTCAGTGAATGACTGAGATTTATTTCATTCACATAATTTATATATTACAAACTGCATTTGGGAAAATGATCCTGGAATTACTTGTGAAAGCTGCTGGGCTGCTCCAAGTCCTGTTTACTCTGCCCTAAAGGATTTGGCAGGGCTTGCACATGAATCGCAAAAGGTTGGTTTGCAGGTGCAGCCGCCGGCTGTCAAAAAAGGCAAATGGAATGTTGGCCTTCATTGCTCGAGGGATTGAATTTAGGAGCAGGGAGCACAAGGTACTGGTGAGGCTGCATCTGGAGTACAGCATGCAGTTCCAGTCTCCTTACTTGAGGAAGGATATTCTGGCTTTGGAAGTGGCGCAGAGGAAGTTCACCAGATTGATTCCAGAGATTAGGGGGTTAACCTATAAGGAGGGATTGAGTCATCTGGGGCTGAAGTCACTTGAATTTAGAAGAATGAGAGGGGATCTTATAGAAACATAAAATTATGAAAGGCATAAGATAGAGGTAGGTACGTGGTTCCCATTGATGGGCGAGACTAGAACTTGGGGACGTAGCCTCAAGATCCATGGTAGATTTAGGACCGAGATGAGGAGCAACTGCTGTTCCCAGATGGTGGTGAATCAATGGAATTTGCTCCCATTGAAGCAAAGGCTGCCTCAGTGAATATATTGAAGACAAGGTTGGATAGATTTTTACAGAGCAGAGGAATTAAGGGATATGGGGAAAAGGCAGATAGGTGAAGATGAGCCGATCATCAGATCACCAATTGAATGGTGGAGCAGGCTAGATGGGCCGGATGGCCAACTCCTGCTCCTATTTCTTGTTCTTAAGTCAATTCATCTTCTATGCCATGTAAAAGACTTTTTTTTTCTGTGAGCCGAGATTTGACTGCCTCTAGGTGATGGTTCTTATGGCAGTGACTCATGTTGAGCAGTTTTATCACACTTGGATGCCTTCAGGGAAAGTGGTTTACAGTTTGACATGAGTGAAATTCCACTTTATTAACCAGCCTTGTGGGATTTTTACAGGTGATTTGAAGATCAAATTCCCCCATTGTTTAATCCATTTCTTTGCAGTTAAAGAAGCAAACATGGCAGAGGCAAATAGTATACAGTAAAACCCCTGGTTTGTAGTACCTATGGGGATTGTAGATGATGGATAAGTGTATTTTCCGGTTGCTTGAGACTTACTCTTACAATGCCCAACTAATAAACCTGCATTTAAAATAAGTATTTAAAAAACAAAAGATAAAAATACCATACAAGCTTCACTTGCACAAATATATAAACGTTGAAACATTTTATTTTCAGTCACATTCTTTGAAAACATTTAATTGTTTGCTGCATCTGCTGGTTCCTCCCCCTTTACGGAGCCAGAGCCATTATCCCTCCCTCCCCCAAGTTTACAGATAAAACCTTTGAATGGGGTGACTCTTACTAAGCAGAGATAAGGAGACACCTTAAGAGAATCCCCCCAACAGGGAAGGGCATCAACCAGCTTTTCAGCCTGGGCGACACCTTTGCTGTTTCACACAAGTTTATTCAAACAGCTGCTACGAGCAAAGCACAACCAAGGCCCTCCACTGGCTGAACATCTTCACCAAAGGATCACATGCTACTTCAGAGAACATATACTTATACAATTTTAAACTTGCGTAATTTTTATTTGTTATTTTATTCTTATTTATTTATTTATTTTAATGTACTTTCCTTGATTTTTTTTTGCCAGTTGCTTAGACTGCTGGTTGCTTGAATTCCAGAGTCCATGGGCTTTACTGTACAGGTACACCCCAATATACGTCCATGCTCCATTCTGGATGACCGATCGTATCTCGGAATGGATGTTGGAATTGCCTTGTAACCCTGTTATAGTTTGTCAAATACAACATGGTGGTCACCAAGGCCAGCTCTTGCAAGAGGTTGGCCACCAACCAGCTCTCGCAAGAGGCATGATTTTCCATAGATAGGCCCAATTTTCACCGTAATCATGTTTAAAAAAAAAATTCCTTCATTTCGATGCTCCCCTTGCGATGACATCAAGGAAACATGCTTTGACGGACCCAATCCCATTTTTTTTAAAAAGGTGATTTGGAATGCCATCTCTGGAGAGGGACAGGTTGAAGAGGGAGAGAGAGAGCGACAGCAATCAGCGCATGTGTTCCAAATCACAACAAAGGTTGCGAGGTGACACCGCTGACCCTAGTTACCCAATGCCATCTTGGGTTTCCAGCAGGAGCAGGGACATAATCCTCCCAGCATGAGCGGGGACATTAGGCCCCCAGCAGGAGTGGGGACATCAGGCTCCCAGCAGGGATGAGGATGAGTATACAGTTTAAAAAAAAAATTCAGTTGTCTGTGCAGATGGACGTAACTCGCACAGGTCGTAAGTCGGGAGTACCTGTATTGGGAAATCTCACAGTGAAGATATGGGGAAGTTGGACTCTTCCCACCACATCTCCAAATCTGAGAAGCACTGACTGAAAATCACATAAAAGATCATCAGAGCTCTACAGACAATAGAGATTGAGAAAGAGGTGAAGAGATTTCAAAAAAAGAAGGGATGGATGGTTGACACTAGGATTCCAAGGGAGTGATCCAACATAAAATACAATGAAAGCACTAACAGACAGGGGAAACTCAAAGGGAATTGAACAGTTACATGTTTGGTACAAGGCCTGATGTAAAACAGTACCTGCTCCAATGTAAAACAGTATCTGCAAATGATTGGTCAGACATCTTTGGCTTGGCTTCGCGGATGAAGATTTATGGAGGGGGTAAAAGTCCACGTCAGCTGCAGGCTCGTTTGTGGCTGACAAGTCCGATGCGGGACAGGCAGACATGGTTGCAACGGCTGCAGGGGAAAATTGGTTGGTTGGGGTTGGGTGTTGGGTTTTTCCTCCTTTGCCTTTTGTCAGTGAGGTGGGCTCTGCGGTCTTCTTCAAAGGAGGTTGCTGCCCGCCAAACTGTGAGGCGCCAAGATGCACGGTTTGAGGCGATATCAGCCCACTGACGGTGTCAATGTGGCAGGTACCAAGAGATTTCTTTAGACAGTCCTTGTACCTCTTCTTTGGTGCACCTCTGTCACGGTGGCCAGTGGAGAGCTCGCCATATAACACGATCTTGGGAAGGCGATGGTCCTCCATTCTGGAGATGTGACCCACCCAGCGCAGCTGGATCTTCAGCAGCGTGGACTCGATGCTGTCGACCTCTGCCATCTCGAGTACTTCGACGTTAGAGATGAAAGCGCTCCAATGGATGTTGAGGATGGAGCGGAGACAACGCTGGTGGAAGCGTTCTAGGAGCCGTAGGTGATGCCGGTAGAGGACCCATGATTCGGAGCCGAACAGGAGTGTGGGTATGACAACGGCTCTGTATACGCTTATCTTTGTGAGGTTTTTCAGTTGGTTGTTTTTCCAGACTCTTTTGTGTAGTCTTCCAAAGGCGCTATTTGCCTTGGCGAGTCTGTTGTCTATCTCATTGTCGATCCTTGCGTCTGATGAAATGGTGCAGCCGAGATAGGTAAACTGGTTGACCGTTTTGACATAAAGAGCTGGTAAAAACACATCACTGAAGAAACTCAGCAGGTCAAACAGTGTACTTTATATTGCAAAGATAAAGACGCATAACCATTGTTTCGGGCTAGAGCCCTTCATCAAAATATACCCAAAACATTGGTTATATGTCTTTATTTTTGCAATATAAAGTATGCTGTTTGACCTGCTGAGTTTCTCCCGCAATGTGCTTTTACTTGTCTCCAGACATTCATGTTTTATTCCATTCATAAAGAGGTGGCAGCTGTGGTGCACGTCCAGGGTCACTGCCAAAGGCCCCAGCTCAGCCATACAAGGTCAGAAAGTGGCAAATCCATGAGTAAGACATCAATATGACAATGAGGAAACATCTGCTTGCAGATGATCTATACCCAGGGAGAAATGACATGACTGGATGTGGGTAATGGGCTTGTGTTTGCCAACCGTATTTGTGATATGTAATAGTTTACATGCAGTTAAAGAAGAAAAAAATCTTTGTAGCTTGGACGACAAGCTTCAGAAAGGTAGATTGGGGTCACAGTAGCATTTTGGCTACGTTACTCCATGAGGCCCAGGATATTGATCTGGAAAGATGGGTTCAAATCCAACCATGGCAGCTGGAGAATTTAAATTCAAATAATTAAATTAATTTGGAAGCAGTAACAGTAATGAGATGAGCATTTAAAAATCCATTTGCTTAATTATTATCCTTAGTCAGGAGAAAGTTACGTGCCATCCTTAGGCAGTCTGGCCTGAGCGTGGTTGCAGATACGCAGTCATATGTTTAATTCTCATCTGACCTCTGATAAAGAACCAGTGCATCAATTCAGCAAAACGATGAGACAGGTAAAAAAAAGTGTTGACCTCGCCAGTGGCAGTCACATTCCAGGAGTGAACAAACGAGGAGGAGCTGCTGCAGGGAGAGCTGATGGATGCAGGACTCCAAAAGTACAGAGACAAACCGTCATCAGCATGAATAAAAAATAACATATTTCCTAAAGAGGTTGGAGGAGGGAAAGGCCTACTTCCTAAGTACCAGGGAGGATGGCAAGGAGGACAATTTGGAGAGTGTTCTGACTGGCTGCATTATTGTGGCTGCAAAGTCACCAAAGAGGCCGGGAAGATCACCTGGGGTCCCGTTCCTCTACTGAAAACATTCACCAGAAATGTTTTTTAAATATGGCTCAAAAATTAGTGAGAACCTATACCACCCATCACACAGGATCTTTGTGGTGATACAACCACTAGCCTACTGCAGGGGGTGATCTCTGTACCTGCAGGAAGTCCATCTAAGGGGCTGACTCCACCGGGCTGGCTGCCAATCAACCGACCTGAATATAAACTTGAGCTGGCCCCTCCTGAGCCGGTCACACGGGGAGCCACCAAGGCATGAACTGGTGTTCAGACTTTTACTGGAATAAAGCCTGTTGGACAGCTTTTTTCTGAGTTTGTGCTTGCTTGCAGCTACCTCAGCACAATTCTTTAACCCACAACCATCGGGTAGGAGGGACAGAAGCATTAAAATCAGGATTCCCAGGAAGGGGAAATAGCTTCTTCCCGCTGGCTGTGAGATTGATGAATGGTATTCCATAACATTGTGTTTTTTATAAATGAAATAAGTTAATTATCCAAAATATTTATGTATATTTATATCTTTATTAATACATGTTATTATCATATGCTGTATTATGTGTGTGGTCATGGTCCGTAAAAAAGGTCTTTCGTCTGAATGTAGAAGTACTGTGATGTAATACTTGGGAATGTTTTTGGGAGATAAATTGGTAAATTTAGAGTAGGTTACATACATGCACATATTTTAAAACACCTTACTTGCAATACTGAAGATTTCATATTAAGTGACTTTAAAGAAACTATAGAGAATGCTATGCACATTTCACAAGTAGATGCTAATTGAAATTATGGCATGAAATGAATGGACTGTAGACAAGTCGTCTGTATTGGACATTTCTGACCTCTCTGCAAAGTGTTCACTCAAAGGTCAATGAGAGGTTTGTTTACCTAAAACAACAGATGAGAGTAGAAGACTAACTCCTATTGTTTGGTGGAGAAGGAGGGGATTTTGCAAGTGAGAGAGTGAAGGACATGTGGCTGGCAGTTGGAATCTGAGATGGAGAGAGAGACTGAGAAGTGTCAGCCAGGAGAAGCTTGTTGGAACTGAAACAGAAGCTCCAGAGTGGCGGATGGCTGGAAGTGCTATCGGACTGATGTTTCTCTTGGAATAAGCGGAACAAAAAGGAACTCCAGAACTCTGTGGTAGCCTGAATGAAAGAGGTTATCATCTGGAGAACCCTGATGGGGCAAGTTTCATCAGCAAGACATTGAAGTAACTAATGGTGGTACCTCAGTTGTGGAAATCCTTGAACAACAAATCTCTCTCTGCAAACCCTGTAAGAACCTTCTTGAGCGGTAAACATTTACCTTTCGAGCATTGTAAGGTAAAAACATCATGAGATGGGACTGGAGAAGGAGTCACCCAGTACTAAGGAGTAACAGAATGCAGATGTGACCTTGTACACTCAAGATAAGCTTGGCACTAACAAGCTGATGAGCAGCAGACTAACAGTGAAGGGTAGCAACAGCTTATTCATTGGACAGTGTAATGGTATGATAATTTACTAAGTGCGTGTCCTGGGGTATAAAAAAACACCACTTGCTGATATCGTTAGAATGCGCCTTCTCCAACTAACACTGTTAGTTGTAAGTGTTACAATCCGGTAATAAAGAACCTTGATTTCGACTCAGTCTGGTGTCTGACTCACTCATTCTTGAACAAAGCAGACCTAACAGCATCAAAGCCTGGTGAACTTTATACATGTTAAATTCTGTGCACAGTATAAGAATTGCCTGAAACTAGTGAACTTGGAAGAATGAGAAGTGAGATTGAATTGTGAACCAAAGAACTTTTAAATTTACACACACATTACATACACGTGCGCTTAGAATTAAAAGGGGGTTATGTTTGGTAGTTAAGTTAATAGTGATGTTAAAGTTTGATTCTTTTTTCACATTTAAAGATAATTAAAAACAACTTTTGTTAAAGTAACTGCAGGTACACGATCCTTTATCCGGAACCCTTGGGGGACAGAGTGTTCTGAATTACAGATCTTTCCGGATTTCAGAACAAAAGCCAGCTGCCACAGATTTAAGCCCACCTGAATTGTGCTGCCGTATCCACCACTTCCAGTTGCACTGCCATCTCTTCCCCCACCGCCCGCCCAAGTTGAGCTTCCGTCTCTCTCTCCCCCCCCAACTCGCTCACTGGAGTCGCGCTGCCATCTCTCTCTCTCTCTCTCTCTCTCTCTCTCTCTCTCTCTCTCTCTCTCTCTCTCTCTCTCTCTCCTCCTGCCTGCCCGAGTCGCGCTGCTGTCTCTCTCCCGCCCCGCCCAACCGAGTCGAACTGCTGTCTCTTTCTCTCCCTCCACTGTACCAGCACCAGAAAAAAAATGCTGGTTTTTGAAGCTTTCTGGATTTTAGATATCTGGATAAAAGATTGTGTACCTGTTCTTGTCGTGGTGAAAATCTATTGCTGCTGGGTTTTGGGGTCCTTTGGGCTCGTAACAGTACAGTCAGATAATAATGAACTTAAGCTTGAATAGCTGGCATCTTGAGCAACTGCAGCACTTGGAGAGACACGTGCCATTTCCTTTGTACTCTTCACGCCTCTCCCTTCTCTGCAGCTGAAAACTCATTTCTTTCCTCCCTTCTGAGTGAAACATTAACTTTCTCTTTCTGCAGAAGTTGCCTGATGTCCCGAGTGTTTTCTGTTTACTTTTAGATGCCAAGTATCTGCAGGATTTTGTTGATAGCTTTTATAAACCATTATTAACACTGACTTTATAACATCTGGCTGGGCTGGTCCCACCATTCATGGCACATTTTCTGGGCACACTCTGCTCGTCCAAAAGGTCTCTGATGCCTTTGTGGGAGAAGGGGTGAAATTATTCCAGGCTGTGTTTCAAATCAAATAACTTTTTATTGTCATTGTACAAGTTATACAACGAGATTTTTTAAGGCAGTCAAAGAGCTTTTCTACTCTTGATGTTCTCGTCAATATTTGTCCATCAAGAAGATAGTTCCTTTGGTCATTATAACATTGTTGTTTAACAAAGGTTTATGTGTGCAGGTTGACTGTAGCGTCAAATCACATAAAAAGAACTTAATGATCTGTAAAATTGCTGCAGCAGTCATTGGAATAGACACGGATGGTGCCATCAAAATGGAAATCTTTTCATTTAAAAGTTAGCTCTGTCTCAGAAAAGAAGCTCCCAGTCCAAGCTAAGTGTCGTGCAACCACTGTATTGTATGTATTGTATGAGCTGGCCCGCCCCTGAACCTGTGGCTCCTCCTTCCCAGAAGTTGCTAAAAAGGCTGTTATGCCCAAACTCCTCCCTCAGTACCTGCCTTGGAACTGGGCCAGCAATATGCAATATGTGTTGATGTCTTAAGGTGATTAAAACCTATTAATCACAACTCTCAGTCTAATGTGGTTGATTGATAGCGCAACACTAAGACCTTTAATCTTCAGGTCACAAAATAAACCTGGAATTGTTATAGTAACTATCTGACACAGACCTCTCACCTCTGCCACACCAAGAGCCATCCATTGTTCAAACTAACCACGGATACCGTATACATACCACTGCCTTTTTTAACTATTATTTGTTCTTTGTCCTCTGCAGGCTGAGTGCTCCACCAGGTTGTCAAGCTGGTGTATGTATGACCCTTCATATCCCAGATTACAGTAACCGTACTACCCTATATGGGGGGAGGGGGGCCATGGAACGATCCAATGACCGCATATCCAGTGAGTACTGTTCAATGTCCTGGGAGCGCCCACCTTCACTGAGCCATCGGCTGTGGTCATTTGGCTGTATTCATCACCCTTTACATTTTAATTTCCAAGCACTCCAAGTTAAAACCTTGGCTGCTTATCCTTCCTCGCTTTTGGGTGTTGCAAGGGGAAAATGTAGTCTCTAGACTTCCAAATGATAACATTCTGGTGACATAGCCAATATACAAAATGCACTGAACACACAAAAAGTGCTGGAGAAACTCAGCAGGTCCTGCAGCATTTCAGGCCTGAGGCCTTCATTGAGGTATGATTAAAAACCAGGCAGGTGGGAAGAGAAGGAATGGGAAGGGGAAAGGAGCACAGCCCAAAAGGCAAAAGGATATAGGTGGGCAATAGAGCAAAGCTGAGAAATTATCAGGGAAGAGGTGGGGGTGGCTCTATCAATGCAGGGCTGGTGGAAAGGGGACAAAGGAATAAGGAAACAAAGAGGGACAGAGCTCAAGGAAAGGAGACAGAAAGATAGGGGAAGAGTGAGACAGGGAGTGGGAGGGGGCGAAAATGGAAACCAGACAAGTCGATGGCATCTTAGATTTATATTTATTGTCAGAGCACATACATGATATCACATGCAACCCTGAGATTCCTTTTTCCTTAACATTAGATGGTGGTGCAAAAATAAACTGTACAGTTAAACATGGAAACAAATGAAAGAACTGTAAACAGATAACAAATGTTCTGCATTAGATGTGTTACGAGCCCAGAGGATCCCAAAACCCAGCAGCAATAGATATTCACCAAGACAAATGGCTACTTCAAGAAAAGTTGCTTTTAATTATCTTTAAACATGTAAACAGAATCACACTTTAACTTATCACTCTTGACTTAACTAACCTAACTTAACCCCCTTCTAATTCTAAGCGCACATGTCTGTAATGTGTGTGTAAGTACAGAAAAGCTATTTGATTCACAGTCCAATCTCCCTTCTCATTCCTCCAAGTTCACTGGTTGCAGGCAATTCTTATACTGTGCACAGATTTAACATTTATAAAGTTCACCAGGCTTCGGTGCTTGAAAGGTAAATGGTTGCTGCTCAGGAAGGTTCTTGTCTGTTTTCAGAGATAGATTTGTTGTAGGCTGGACACCCAGCCACTTCAGTGCCTTATTGAAGAAATTTACCCCCTCAGGGTTCTCCAGATGATAACCTCTTTCTTTCAGGTCACCACAGAGTTCCTTTTTGTTTCCCTTATTCCAAGTGAAACATTAGACAGCCAGTCCTCTCCTCTTGCATGAACCACAAGGGCTTTGACCAGGCTGAACTAAACACTCACAACCCGTCTTCCAAATGGGGTTTTCCACAAGCTTGCCAGCTTGTCCTGTTCCAGTCCCAGCTGCTGCTGCTGACTCTAACACTGTAGAACTTCTCTCTCTCTCTCTCTCTCTCTCTCTCTCTCTCTCTCAGACACAGAGAAAGGTTGTTTCACTCTCTCTGCTTGCAAAACTACATGACCCTCTTTGAATAGCAAGTTCCCTTCCAGACAATATGTGGCTCTGACAAGCTCTTTCATCTGTTTCCATTATGTAAACAACGATCCATTAGTGAAGTCTCTTGGGCACTCTCCAAAGCTCTTGCAAAGGCTGTGGAGCTGATATGTTAAATAAGGTCTCTTTTAAAGTCTTTGTATGTGACATCTAACAAACCATTCCCAATTTATCTCCCAAAAACATATCTATATACTCTGTCATATACTGTTTAAAGAAAAGTTACTAAATTGGATCCAGACTTAGCTTTCAAGTTCAGGTCTATTGTCACATGTACTGAGATGAGGTGTGAAGATTTGCTTTGTGTGCAGTCCAACAAGGCCACACCCTCTTCACTCTGCTACCATCAAGAAAAAGGTATAGAAGCCTAAAGACAAGTGCTCAATGGCACAAGGACAGCTTCTTCCTTGCTGCCATCAGAATCCTAAATGATCAATGAACCAAAGACACTGCCTTACTTATTGTGCACTATAATTTTTGGTTATATAAGATGGTTATAATATGAATGTTTGCACTAAGATGCTGCCACAAAACACAGAATTTCTTGACTTGTTCATGACAATAAATTTTGATTCTGATTCTGAACTTGTCAATCCAGTACAGCAAAAAAAAAATCATGGTTCTGAAAGGAGATCACTTAGAACAGATCAGAGGCAATATTATTTTACTCACACGAGGATCATTCAGGAGTCTGATAGCAGCAGAAAAATACTGTCCTTGAAACTGGTGGTGCATGATCTCACTCTAGTGAATCTTCTTCCCAATGGAGAAGGGAAAGTGGGGATAAATCTTTCAATACCTTGAATGTTGTTCCAAGGCAACAGGAAGATGGCATTAATGGAAGGGAGGTGGAGTTTGTGTCATGGTCTAAACTGAGTTCACAACTCTCTGCAGTTTCTTGGAGTCTCTTCCAGATAGCACTGACAATTGAGATCTGAACCAAAGGACCATGATTAGTAAGCTTGCAGGTGATGTGAAAATTTGGGCTGTGGTTGATAATGAAGAGGATAGTGGTAGACATCAGGATGGAAATGCAGAGCGGTTCCACCTGTATGGGGCATTATGGGTAACGAAAGTAGCCACTGATCCCTCATACCACCAGGTGTCGCCACCTTTAAGTTTTGTTTTAGCAAAAGAGGGGAGGGGATGAGATGGATGGGAAGGAAGGGGACGGGCGCAATTTCAGTGAAAGTGTGATTTCAGTGTGAGTGCTTCCCCCCTCACTGTACATGTGCCAGCCAGCACAACTTAGGCCCCACTATACTTTGATCTGGCATTGCGCGTAAGGAAGCGAAGGAAGATATTTTTTCATCAAAAGGATGGTCGCAGCTGAAAAGAACTGCCTGAGAGGGTGGTGGAGGCAGAAATTCTCACAACATTCAGGAAGTTTCAAAATGTGTAGGTGAATCACCAAAACATAGAAGCCTGGGGATTATGTTGGAAAACACGATTGGTATAGGAGGTCAGCATGAATATGTTGGGTCAAAAGGTCAGTTTCTGTGCAACATTGTTCTATAATTCCAAATAACAATATAAGAAGGCATGTTCTCATTCCCTTTCATTGAATTGAATGGAGAGGCTGTCCTTGTACCAGCTACAACCTGGTATACGACACTTGTGATGAATTTTGTGCCATGTGCAGTGGGGTACCTCTGGAACCCCGAATCGGAGTCTACCCTCAAAGCAAAACTGGCCACAGACCAGTGACTTTGGGACTCCAAATGTACAGTATGATCACAAGCATGGAAACCTAAAAACTGTTGACAATTGGATTGGGAAGTATTATCATTATTGCTGATGGTTGATCACAGAGTCCAACCCAAGGGGATCATCTCCTGTCAGCCGAAATTAGTTGTAGCATGGATCACATTTCCAAAGTCTTTCTGTACAATCTATTACCACTCTGTAAATCAGTTGCCACGTAAAATGAAATGTATATTGAACAGACACTGCTATATCATTTGGATGCTTTTAATATTCTGCCAACTCTTGGGAATTAACAGTGTCAGAGAATCTTTTTTTTGTCCTCTGTGAAAGAAAGCCAAGAATTCTTCCTCTTCAACAAATCGGATGGATGATCTTCTGATACTCAATGACCACTGAAAGATCACTACCAGCCATTGGGAGGTTTCCCCAGGACAGCCTTTTGGAGGTGTCGCATCTCATTAACAGGTCTGCAGGTAGATAACAAGGCTTATTATCTTGTGTTCTCACTGGCCGAACAATGAAGGCTGACTGCCAGAGTGATGTTGCCAACCTCCACTCAAAGAGAAGGAGAGTGTCATCTGGAGAGAGATGAAACATGTCCTGCTGTCACCCAGTGCACAGGATAAATGAATGGCCTAGAATCTTGCCATCAGCGACAATCCCATCTGGGATATAAAAAAAAATGGAAGAGTAGAATTTGAGGTTATAAATCACCATAATTTGTTACAATTTCTAAAGACAAATATGACAGGATGGAATTACTTTGTACACTGAGACAGTCATTTGCAGAAGCTACAAAATGCCCATATAAATCTTTGGATGAGATAGATTTAATTTGAGGAAAGAGAACAATATCATTTTGGTGTGTTCTGTTTACATAAAATTCAGCTGCTGTGCTTTATTTTTGATTTGCCAGGAAAAACAAAAGCAATGTTTTATCTTTGGGATATTTAGCTTTTACTGGATGATGTTTGAAGTCATGTGGACAAATCGCAGCACATTATTCTAAACTGCAGACGATGCAGTTTAGAAGACTTATTTCAAATCTTCCACTTCCTGTGCCCTGGACATGTCAAAAAGGACACAGGAAATTCAGGACTCTGGTGTGTTCAAAGTCTCAAAAAAATTATCAGTTAAAAAAATGCTTCCTTATAAATTAGGTCTAGGTATTTCTACGACTGAATTCGCCCATCGTTATTGAATGAAGATCTACCGGGACCAATGCCTGAAGAGGGCGCACAAAATCAGTGAACCGGTGCGGACTCGAAAGGCCAACATGGCCTGTTTCCGCTCCGTTAATGGTTATATGGTTATATGGTATCAGCATGAAATAATTTTACTCCTCTGCTTGCTCGAGAGGAATGTGCACAGGCAGTGGATTCTTCTTTGAGGTCACTAAACTATATCACCTCTTTAACCTAAAGTACCAGAATTATAACATACTCTTGCATTTGTAACCTTTTATAGATCCTTTATTTATCACACCATACCTTTCAATCCAAGGTTTGCTCCTCCCTCCCTGAGTGTTTTTGTCCATCCACCTACCTTTCCTCCTTTAAACACAAGAACAGGAGCAGGAGTCGGCCAGCTGGCCTATCATGCTTGCTCCACCATTCAATTAAATTATGGCTGATCTCCACCTACCTGCCTTTTCCTCATGTCCCTCAATTCTCCAATGATGGACAAATCTATCCAACCTTGTCTCCCCCATCAATGGAAACAACTTACCTACCTTAATCATACCTGTGCCTTTCATAATTTTATCTATTTTCTATGAGATCCCCTCTCATTCTTCTAAATTCCAGCAAGTTCAGTCCCAGACGACTCAATCTCTCCCCTATAGGCTAACCCTCTCATCTCTGGATTTAACCTGGTGAACCTAATCTGCACCGCCTCCAAAGCCAGTACATCCTTCCACAAATAAGGAGACCAGGACTGTATGCAATGATCTAGATGTGGCTTCGCCTTGTAAGGTTTCAGCAGAAATCTCCCTGCTCCTAAATTCAATCCCTCTAGCAATGAGGGCCTTCATTCCATTTGCCTTCTTGACAGCCGGCTGCACCTGCAAACTAACTGTTTGCGATTCTTGGGCATACACTCCCAAGACCATCTGCATGGCTGCCTCCTGCAATTGCTTACAGTTTAAATAATAACCTGATCTTCCATTTTTCCTTCTAAAGACCATAACCTTATAGAACCCTGCTAATAGATTGACCAAGGTTGTTACTCTACTTGGCCATATCTCCCTGCAAGACACAACATTAGGTCTGGAGGAAAGTCCATGGACACATGGTATCCCTCCCTGGAGAGACTCTCCCTTGGTTCTCTTTCTCTAATTGGTGGGATTGACAGGCTACTGGTCCCTTCTTAGGTGCCTTTACAGCAAGCGAAAGCGAACACTTTTTGTATAATAATGCACATGATAAGAAAGGAATCTCAAATCTTGAAACAGAGCTTGACGTGAGTATTTCTTTTTTTGCTCAAAGCAAGCCAACTTCACAGGAACGAGCTCTTGAGCAAAAATATTGCTCAGAAAATGGGTCTGCATTTGGAAGCATCCGGAGCGCAGTTGCTGACCACGGCGGCTGTTCGTCACGTTAGGCGAATTCATTGCCCCTCCTGATGCTAAACCACATTCACATAGAAGCATGAACAAATAGAGGTCCCCCTCATCCTGCTTCCCAGGGCACTTTTAGAATAATGGATTATATTTGTTTTGCATTGATACTTATTTTTTTGACTTATAACCATTTACGGAGCGGAAACAGGCCATGTCGGCCTTTCGAGTCTGCACCGGTTCAACTCCACTAGCTCAAACCTCCCACTCACTGCCAATAACCCTCCAACCCCCTCATCTCCATGTACACATCCAACCTTCTCTTAAATGACAGAAGGGACCCTGATGCAACCACACCAGGGTCTGCATAGCATGCTCCTACAAACAGCAAAAAGGCAAGGCAATCCATTTTAGAAATGTCGACTGTTTGCTAAATGTTGTCAAGGATTCCGCAGTGATTTGTTCTTCTGTTTTGAGGAAATATTGCCACGGGCTCTTTTCCATTCCAAGAGAGAGCCAGCAGGCCTCGGGAACAATGGCTCTCCAGAAGACTGCACTGGCTCTCTGCTTTACTCTGCGGAGTAGGGTCATACTTCTAAATTGGAGATGAGTAAAGCATGTTGAGGTAAAAGATATATTTGACATAAGCATGCTCGGAATGGACTGAAGAGGAAGTTAAACACGCAGACATTTCTATAGCTGATGGCTGACAAGTGACTCCTGATAGGAGATGAAAATGGCGGCACTGCCGCTGGTCCAGACACTCGGAGAGCGGGAAGGTGGGAGCAAAGCCATAGCACTCCTGTGGGGTCCAACCATTCAGTCTGTCTACTGTCAGCTCTGTACAGGTTTTAAACAGCCTGTCAATGAAGCCGACAGTGCTTTTATTTAAAAATGCTGCAACCACAGGGTCTATGCCCAAGATGGCAGTCCCTATGATTGGCAATGGCCACAAGGGGTTACAGACTCTGGGAAAGCCGACTGGCACAAGACACCAGAAAACAAGGAGATCTCCTCATTTTGAGAAGGAGAAGCAGAGGAAATGACCCACGGAACAGTGACCATGGCAGTAGAATAGTAAGGGGGACTGAGGCTAAGGAACACATAGGCAGGGGCTGTTGGTGACTCGAGACAATGAACCCATGCAGACGGTGGGCTGCTGGTGACTGCAGTCAAGGTATCCACACTGTGCTGTGGACTGCTGGACACTGGATCAAGATTGGCTGAAGGGGTTCCAGGTATCGGAACTGGGATGCAAGAGGCTGCCAACAGCGTTGAAGGGTTCCTGATCATGTCAGTGGTTCGGACCTGGAGCTCAGGCTAATGATGGTTTAGACTGGACTCTGTGTGGCTGCAGGGGCTGGGGCCTGCTGGAGGCGAATCCACGGACACACAGTGACTCTGAGGGGACTCTCACTTCTGTCTGCCTTACAGCAGTCGAAAACAAATTTTGTGTAATATTGCTGTCTTTATTCCATGACAATAAATTGAATCTTGAATCTTGATGTTGAATTTTGAAAATGGGATCATGTGTAAGTCAGACAAAGATAGATAATAGGCTGATGTGTGAAAAAATGGTTGAAAAACGTGCAACCACACCAGCAGGAAATTGGGGGAGGAACAAAAGCTCGGTAGACATGACTGAGATGAGGAGGATCTGCTTCTCTACAGACGAGTCAATCTGTGGAATTGCATGCTCAAGGAAGCAGTAGAAGCTGCCTCTAAATATATTTAAGACCAAGGTACATCTTTGCACATGAGGGGAATGAAGGGTGATGGGGGAAAGGCAAGTAAGTGGGGCTGAGTCCACAGCCAACTCAGCCAGGATCTTATTAAATGGAAGAGCAGGTTCGAAGGGTCAGATAGATCCATAGAACATAACAGCACAGAAACAAGCTCCTTCGAGTCTGTGCCGAACCATTTTTCATCCTAGTCTCACAGACCTTCACCCAGTCCATAGCCCTCAATACCTCTCTCATCCATGTACCTATCCCAATTCTTCTTAAATGCTAAAATTGAGCCCGCATTCACAACTTGCACTGGCAGCATGTTCCACACTACCGCCACGCTCTGTGTCAAGAAGTTCCCCCTCATGCTCCCCTAAACTTTTCTCCTTTCACTCTTAACCCATGTCCTCTGGTTTGTTTCTCACCCACCCTCAGTCTATTCCCCTCATAAATTTAAATACCTCTATCAAGTCTCCCCTTATTCTTCTACGCTCCAGGGAATAAAGTCTTAACCTGTTTAACCTTTCCCTGTAACTTAGTTCCTCAAGTCTGGACAACGTCCTAGTAAATCTTCTCTGCACTCTTTCTATCTCATTGATACCTCTCCTGTAGTGTGATAACCAAAACTGCACACAATACTCCACATTTAACCTCACCAATGTCTTATAAAATTTTACCATATCATCCCAACTCCTACACTCAGTATTTTGATTTATGATGGTTAATATGCCAAAAACTCTCTTTACAATCCTATCCTCCTGTAACACCACTTTCAGGGAATTATTTATCGGTATTCCCAGATCCCTCTGTTGTGTGGCACACATCAGTGCCATACCATTTACCATATATGTCCTTTCTTCTCCTTCCAAAATGCAACACCTCATACTTGCCTACTTTAAATTCCATCTGCCATTTTTTGGCCCATGTTTCCAGCTGGTCCAGATCCTTCTGCAAGCTTTAAAAACCTTCTTTTCTGTCCACAATGCCTCCAATCTTAGTGTCATCTGCAAACTTGCTGATCCAATTTACCACTATCATCCAGATAATTGATATTTATGGCAAACAACAATGGTCCCAGCACTGATCCCTGAGGCATAGGCCTCCAGTCTGAGAAGCAATCATCCATCTGCCTTCTCCCATCCAGGCTTTGTCAAATCTAGTTCACCACTTCACCACGCCTCTGAACCTTCCTGACTAACCTCCCATGTGGGACCACGTCAAGCCCCTTACTAAAGTCCATGTAGACAACATCCACAGCCTTTCCTTCATCAAATTTTCTGGTAACCTCCTCGAAAAACTCTATAAGATGTTAGGTGTTCATGGTGAAGTTGTGAACTGGATTCGACAATGTCTGGACGGGAGAAGCCAGAGAGCAGTGATGGATAATTGCTTCTCAGACTGGAGGCCTGTGACTAGTGATGTGCCTCAGGGATTAGTGCTGGGACCATTGTTGTTTGTCATAAATATCAATGATCTGGATGATAATGTGGTAAATTGGATCAGCAAGTTTGCAGATGACACTATGATTGGAGGTGTTGTGGGCAGCGAGGAAAGTTTTCTAAGCTTGCAGAGGGATCTGGACCAGCTGGAAAAATCCACTGAAAAATGGCAGAAGGAATTTAATGTAGGTAAATGTGATGTGTTGCATTTTGGAAGGACAAACCAAGAAAGAACATCGACGGTAAATGTTAGGGGACTGAGGAGTGTGGTAGAATAGAGGGATCTGGGAATACAGATATATAATTCCCTGAAAGTGGCGTCACAGGAGGATAAGGTTGTAAACATAGCTTTTGGCATATTGGCCTTCATAAATCAGAGTATTGAGTACAGGAAATGGGATGTGATGTTAAAGGTGTATAAGTCATTGGTCAGGCCAAATTTGGAGTAATGTGTGCAGTTTTGGTCACCTAACTATAGGAAGGATATCAATGATAGAAAGAGTGCAGAGAAGATTTATTCAGATGTGGCCTGGATTTCAGGAACTGAGTTACAGGGAAAGGTTAAACAGGTTAGGACTTTATACCCTGAGGCATAGAAGAATGAGGGGAGACTTGATAGAGGTATTTAAAATTATGAGGGGGATGGACAGAGGAAATGTAGATAGGTGATTTCCACTGAAGGTAGGTGAGATACAAACCGGACAACATAGCTTAAGAGTGAAAGGGGAAATGTTTAGAGGGAACATGAGGATGAACTTCTTCGCAGAGAGAGTGGTGAGGGTCTGGAACGAGCTCCTAGCTGAAGTGGTGAAAGCGGGATGAATTTTAACATTTAATAGGAATTTGGACAGGTATATGGATGGGAGAGGTATTGAGGGCTATGGATTGGGTGCAGGTCAATGGAACTAGGCAAAAAAATGGTTCAGCACAGACGAGAAGGCCCAAAGAGGCCTGTTTCTCTGCTATAAAGTTCAGTGGTTCTATGGCAGTGGTTTTCAAACTACTCCCCTAAACTCACATTCCACCTTAAGCAACCCCTAATGCCATAAATGCTCTGTGATTAGTAAGGGATTGCTTAAGGTGGGATGTGAGTGGGAAGGTAAGGTTGAGAAGCACTGCTCCAGACCCAATTGTTACTGAAATATTTTGCTTGAGAAAAATTGTCATTGGCCCATTTCCTCTGGAGTTATAAAACCATGCACATAACGAGTCAATTAGGTACAATTAGGTAAATCAGTGGTTTTCAAATCTTTTCTTTCCACCTACATGCCACCTTAAGCAATCCCTTACTAATTACAGAGGATTTGGCACAGGGAATGCTTAAGGTGGCATGTGAATTTAGGGGGGCAGTTTGAAAATCACTCTTCTATGGAGTTCCCCCAGCATTTTGCCTGTTGCTCCAGTAATACTCCTCGTTGACTCCTTTAAGTCAGTGGTAGAATTGGGGGGGTTACCCAACCGGTGTAGCACCCAGTCCTCAGAAGGATGGATTAAATTACACCTGTCACTTTACTTGTGCCACAAAAAAAACTAGCTCAATACTTCAAGAAAAACCCTGAAAGCATGCCAAATATTTGTAGGAAAAGTTCCATTATAAAAACACCCTTCAGCAGATTGAAATTCAAATATAAAGGCAGGTTGTTATTTTATCAAGCAGAACAGTCTTAACTGTCATTTGGTAACCTTTTGTCTGATTTTCCCTTTGAAATTCTGAGGTACTTTTTGATATTGTCAAAAACTCTATTGAGTCCCATTTTTTGTCACAGTTCTTAGTATATGTGTTGACAGACCTGCATAATTCATGGAAGCTTTTCCTACAACATAGAGCACACCAAGTAAACACTACAAAATGATACGGTGAAAATTGTACACTATTTCTTCTGTTGTAATTTACTTTCAAGTGTCAGGTGCAGTTCAACACTTTCAATGTATTAATATGGAAATAGCCCAGTGTATGATGTGTATTTCAATCCAGTGTATAATTAACAACAAAAAAAATTCTAATAGACATACATTACAGTTTGAAAAGCACAATGGGAGTCAGGAACAAAGGAAGGCAAAGATTTAAAATCACTGTGCAATGAATTATTGCCCCATTCCTGCACAAATCCACTCCCCACTGCTCACAAAGGTAGCACTTTATCCATCTCCCATTTATTATTTTTAAGGAATGTCTTCAGTTTGTGCCGTTTCAAGTCTTCTGACATTCTTTGCATTGTCAGACTATCACTGAGCTGAGCTTATTCAAAACCTGAAGCTTATTGGGCACACTTGGGAAAACTGATTCCTCACGTCCAGCAACCTGCCTTCAATTTAGAACCCTTGTGCCCTCAGTATGGAGTTTAAACCCTCTCCCTCTGATCTTATTGTCTTCCCTCTGCTTGCTCATTTCTTCCCAGATCTCAAAGGCATGCAGGTTGATGAATAAACAGGCTCTTCAAACTGCCGTGTAAAGTGGGGTTAGCTGGGCAATTTGCCCGGTTAGCGCCCCAGTTATGCAGCAGTTAGAAAGGGTCCAACCTCGCCAACCGGGGCCTTGCCTCAGAGGTAGTCAGGGAACACAGTTAAACTTACCTAGGTCGCATCCACAAGCGACTTGAACAGGAAAGTGGCTAACCCGCTTATTCCAATGATGTCGGCGCTTGCATGTGTGCATTACCAGGCAGCCAGCATCTGAACATCACTTGCAGTGAGTGTGTGCGTGTCATTGCAGGGGCGGGATCCCCCTTAAATCATTCAGTTGGAGATTTAATGAGTCGAGCCCCTTGAAATTTAAAAAGCATTTCCAGCACTTTTGCTCCAGTAATCTCACCCGGGTCCCAGGAGGGCTACCCATGGGCTGCAATTTAAAAGGGGCTAATGTGTAAAGGAGTGGTCAAACCATAAAATTCAAGAGCATTTTTCTTCCTGTTTGAAATTCCTGCTGCTTGTGCATTGTTAAGCTTTTCTTTGGTCAATCTTCTTTTATTCTTTCTTTTCGCAGGGATCCATTAATTTGCCCATCACTTGCATATCAGAGCTCAGTTTCTCAGGGATCTATTCGGGGACCACTGCTCTTTGTGATTTTATAAATGACCTGGATGAAAGAGTCGAGGGGTGGGTCAGTAAGTTTGCTGCGTTGAGATGAAGGTTGGAGGTGCTGTTGTTAGTGTTATAGGTTGTCGTAGGTTACAACAGGATATAGATAGGATGCAGAATTGGCCGGAAAAGTGGCAGATGGAGTTCATTCCGGGGAAGTGTGAGGTGATGCATTTAGGGAGGTCAAACCAGAAGGCTGAGTACATTGTTAATGGTAGGATTCTTGACAGCGTGGAAGAACAGAGGGACCTTGGGGAACAAATCCATAGATCTCTCAAAGTTGCCACGCAGATTAATAGTAGAGTTAAGAAGGCCTATGGGATATTGGTCTTTGTTAGTCAGCGGATTCAGGAGTCAGGAGATAAATTAGAGGACTATGAGTAGGGTAGGTTTCAATGTTTTTAATGGTAGGTTGGAACAGCATCCAGGGTCGAAGGGCCTTTTAGTCTTTTATGTTCTATTGATGTTTAAGTTGACTGATATGCCTGGAGACAATCTATCTCCCTTCCTATAGTTGGAACACAGCCTGGTTTCTAAACATGAATGCCTAGGATCGCATTCAAGTCTATCACAGGATCTTCCATCATCGAAGTCACCAAAGTGAGGGGCTGCCTCCAGCAGGTAGCTAACATCATAAAAGCCCCTCATCACCCTGGTCATGTTCTCTTGCTGCTACCTTCAGGCAGAAGGTACAGAAACCTGAAGTTCAGCACCTCTAGTTCCGGAACATATTTTTTCCAACAGTTATCAAGCTCTTGGATGTTCGATATCTTCCAAACCATAACACTACTTCAGGACCACCAAAGATCTGACTGCATTACTGGCACAACACATTTTGTATACTGCCGGCAAACTGTGAATATATATTTTTTTTTCTTGTTCCTTTTATATTTATTATCTTTCAATTTCTCTTTGTGGTCATTTTTGTGTTAATTAACCATAAATTGTTTCTATGTGTTTTGCATGACAAAAAAGCAGCAGCAAATCAGTCTTTCCTTGTAACAGCACGTTGTTACACGGCACAGTTACCGCAACACTATTATTGCGCCAGCGACCCGGGGCTTGAATCAATCGCTGTGTATAAGGAGTTTGTAAATTGACCTTGTGACTTGCAAAAGGTTTCCCGTGGATGCTGTGGTTTCCTCCCACCCTCTAAATGTATGGGGTTCTTGGGTTAATTGGGTGTAATTGAATGGCATAGGTTTCAAGGGCCAAAGGGTCTTCTACCATGCTGTATTGTTAAAATAAATTTAAAACTTGTACTTGCACATATGGTAATAATGTAAGAAAAGAACTAGAATGTATTGTAAATGAGGGCAGAAGGCCAAAGGGGAACATCTCAGAATCAGAATCAGGATTTATTCTCTTGAAATTCGGTGTTTTAAGGTAGCATCTTAGCGCAAACATACGTATTATAACCATCTTATGACATTACTATAAAAAAATTAAATTAAATCAATGATATAGCATGAAAAGTAAGTCAAGAATCTGATGGCAGCTGTCCTTGTGCCACTATGTGCTCGTCTTTAGGCTCCTCGACCTTTTCCCCGATGGTAGCAAAGTGAAGAGGGCGTGGCCTGGGTGATGGGGGTCTTTGAGGATAGAGGCTGTCTTTTAAGACACTGCTTCATGTAGATGTCCTTAATGGAGTGAAGTCTGGTGCCTGTGATGTTGCAGGCCAAGTTAACAACCCTCTGGAGTTTATTCTTGTCCTGATTGTTGGTACCTCCATACCAAGAACTCAATGGAACCAGCCAGAATGCTCTCCATGGTACACCTGCAGAAGTTTACGAGAGTCTTCGGTGATGTACCGAGTCTCCTCAGACACCTCACAAAGTATAGCCGCTAGCAAACCTTCTTTGCGCTTGCATCAGCGTGGAGGCTCCATGACAGATCCTCAGAGCTGTTGACACACCAGAATTTGAAGTTCTTGATTCTCTCCTCTACTGAGCCCTTGATGAGGACCGGGTCATTTTCTCCTGACTTCCTCCTTCCACCTGCTGGAAAATTAAGATGCAAAACAGAACAATTGTTGGAAATTGGAAATGAAAGAGAATGTTGAAATATTCAGGAGTTTAGCTATCATCTGTGGGGAGAAAATAGTGTTAATTTTAAGTTTAGACATACAGCATGGGAACAGGGCCTTTCAGCCCATCAGCCATGCCACCCAATTAACCTACAACTCCCAGTACATTTTTTGAACGGTGGGAGGAAACCAGAATCAACGGAGGAAACCCCCACAGACACGTGTCGAATGTACAAACTTCTTACAGACAGAGTGGGATTCAAGCCCCAGACCTGATCGCTGGTGTTGTAATAACATTGTGCTAACCACTACATTAACTGTTCCACCGAATGGTGGATGACTTTGGTATCACAATTAGTCGGTTCTGATGAAAACAGGAAAGGCTGGTTATCTGAAGTATTTGAGTTCACAATGTTGAGTTCCAAAGACTACCAACTGCTCAGGAGAAAGTTCAAGTTCCTTAAGCTTTATTTGGAACAGTGAATAAAAAGGACAGAGAGATAGAGAGATCAGAGTTGGGAGAAGGAAGGCAAATTTAAATGAGAGGTCATTTTTATTTTGTATGTATACTTTAGTCAAATCAAGTTTATTTTTATTTGATTGCACTAGTACAACCTGACAAAACAGCGTTCTCCAGTCCTCAGTGCAAAACACACAGATGCACAACCAGACATAACACACGTACAATCAATACATAATGTGAACTAGTTTTTAAAAATACAAATAAATAAATATTGTTTTGTAACTATGAGAGTCTCAGATGGTCAGTGTGAACAGTTCCTTTGGTCGTTCAGCAATCTCTGTTTGTGGGAAGAAGTTCCTCATCCTGGTGGTGCTGGTTCTGATACTCCTGCATCTCTTCCCCAAAGGGAGCATATGAAAGATGGTGTGTGCGGAGTAGAAGGGGTCCTGAATGATTTTACATGCCCTTTTCCGACAATTATCCCAGTAAAAAAAAATCACACATGGAGGGGGTGGGGGGTGGGGGAGGGAGACTCCAGTGATCCTCTCTGCTACCCTTATGATCCTGTGGATTGACCTCCGATCCATTTATCTGCAGCAACTGTACCACTCTGTGATTCAGAAAATGATACAGATAATTCATAATATATGCAGGAAATACAATTAGTACGCACCTGTCTCTACAATCACAGTACCTTAAATCAACGTATTTACGTACAATGCATCAATGGCAGTCACATTTCCTTCTTAAACAATGCACCCAAAAAGTATTTGAGAAATTGTCACAAGGAACCTTAGGGTTCCATGGCACCAGGATCCTAGACAGTTAGACTACAGGATCCCTGCTCTGACAGCACCGAGCTTAGGTGGGTCCTTCAGCATCTACTGCTACACCCTGCAACATGCTAGTTGGCAATATTTGCTTACGCACTGCTCCATGTTACAAACAAGTAGAAGGACGTGTTTCAAGCAGACCAAGATTCATCTCTCACCAAGCTAGTCTTCCAGCAGGACAACTGGAAGCTCATGCACTGAAATGAATTGATCAGCAAGGTGGTTGCTTGATCTGAATTTGGTTCCTTTGGTGTGGAGAAGACAACATGTAGTGCATGTATGGTTCATGAATGTTAAACCTGCAAAACCTTGTCTCCCTCCAACCAGTGTAAGTCTGAAGATGCCAGAAAGAGCTCACAATATACTGCCTGTACTTGTATTGCCTGCACTTAATGGAACTGAAAATGTCTCGACAAGCTGAGCGGCACGGTTTGCGTAACGGTTGATGTCACACGGTTACAGCGCCAGTGACCCAGGTTCAAATCCGGCGCTGTCTGTAAGGAGTTTGTACATTCTCCCCATGTCTGCATGGGTTCCTCTGGGTGCTCCAGATTCCTTCCGCCGTTCAAAACATACCAGGTGATTGGGGAGGGGGAGGGAATGGCGGTTGCATGCCAGAAGGAACTGTTACCATGCTATCTAAATATATTAAATTTATGTCTAAATTTGAAGTTAAGCTCTGCATCATGCTCGGAAGGCAGCAAGTCCAAGTCTCGCCTTTGATCTGATTTGTTAAGCAAGTTGAAATCATGATGTTAATCAGCTACTAAGACTATTGGACAGGAAGGTCTATAAGCCTATTTACACAGTGCCTCCAGATCAAGTACAGTGAATATAATAGTCAAATTGACTCCTCAGTCACTTCTAATTTAAATACCCACGCTGACTGGTTGAAATATGCCCTACATTTTGAAAGGTGCCTTGTTCTAACTTAGACACACTCAGACCATTATAAAATTCAGAAACTTAGAAGGAAAAACAGCAACAGGAAGAGCAAAACTTTAATTATTTTTATCTGAGCAAACACAGTCATTAACGTACTATCGATGTTTTACTTTTAGACACTAATGTAAGGACAGGCTGCTTAACAGAGTCTCACTCTTTTAAGAACTACGGTGTTGCATTTCATATTAAATGGAAATTGTTCTTTAATTTGACTTAATTGATGTTTGCATCTGTGCTGCCACAAATCTAAGGTTTTTTATGGAAACACTGATAAAGTCTGTGATGAGTTGGCCCCTTTTTAAAAGGTCACTGTGAGATTATCTGAGAAAAAATGTAACAGTCATAGATTCATACAGCGCACAAACCTGCCCACTCTATCTGCCAACCGTCAAGTCATATCCACACTGATCCCATGATTGTACTGAAGCGAGCAGCGGACCAGAGCAGGGCACCAGAAATGGGGAGAATACCTCCACCCACCCCACCCGTTGAGAAGGAGAAGGATGAGAGATGACCCTGCAGGATGGTGACCATGACAGCAGACTAGCAAGGGGGGTGGGGGTCCAGCAGCTAAAGGGCCCCATACAGTTTGCAGGGATTTGGGGTGGGGTGGTTGCCAACATGTGGTCAGAGGGCTCACACAGGCTGCAAGCTACTGGAGGCTGGTTCATGGGAACCAGGTACTGGAAACAGGATTTGGGAGGGCGCCGAAGGCAAAAGGGTTTCTGAAGGTCCTCGGATTTCCTGATCATATCCAACATTTGGATCTGGAGCTCAGGTTGCCAAGACTTTGAACTGGGGTCTGTTTGGCTGCAGAGGCTGCAGGAGCCCTGAAGGCAAATCCATGGACACTCAAGAGTCTCTGAAGGGACTCTCTTTTGCTTCTCTTTCTCCTATTGGGCAATGCTCATGGAAACTCTTTGTTTGCCTTAGGATAGACCAAAGTTGAAGAATATCATGTATATTACATTTTTAATAGATTAGTACAATAAAAGGAACCTTTGAAACCCATGAAGTCAAGTTGAGAGGCTCAGCATAATTCCAGATGAAATAATTGATTATAGCGTCATGCACCTGTCATGGCCATGAGCAACACTGTTCATTTATTTAGTAATCTTGAAGAAAATTATTCAATAAGTCAGATGGAGATCTCCCACTTTTGGAGGAAACTTTGGACCCATACCTCCACTTCTTCATCCAGGTCATGTATAAAAATCACAAAGAGCAGGGGGTCCCAGAACTCCACCAGTCGCTGACCTCCAGGGAGAATACTTCCCGTCCATTACTGCTCTCTGCTTTCTACAGGCAAGCTAATTCTGAATCTATACAGCCAAGATTCCACGGATCTCATCCCTCATTACCACGGGCATCCTTATCTCATGCCTATTCACCATATACACCACACCTACTGCCCTACCTTCATCAATTAAAAAAAAATATCCTCAGCGAAATCAATTTGGCTCATGGGGCACGAGCTTCCCCTCAAAAAGCCATAGTGGCTACCCCTGTGAAGATTGTACTTCTCCAAATGCTCATAAATCCTGACCTTAAGAATCCTCTCTAATGGTTCGCCCATCGCTGATGAAAGACTCATTGGTCCATAATTTCCTGGATTCTCCCTATGAACTTTTAAAACAAGGGGACAACATTTGCCATTCTCCAATCTTCTGACCCCTCCCATGTGGCCATGGAGTTTGCAAAGATCATCAACAAAACTCCAGCAATCTCTTCTCTCCCTTCCCAATAAAGCAACCTGTGGTATATCGCATCCAGTTCCCGTGTCTTATGAATCCTAACCTTAACGTGTTCTAGCACCTAAGCATATTCTATTCTGACTTTACCTTTACGAAAGTCCTTTTCTCTGGTGTATACTGAAGAAAAGTATTCCTTTAGGACCTCCCCTACCTCCAGGCTCATATTCCTCCCTTTATTCTTAAGCAGCCCTGCCTTCACTCCTGTCATTCTTCTCTTCTTCACATAAGTATAGCATGCCTTAGGGTTTTTTCTTAATCTTACTTATCAAAACCTTCTCACCCACCCCCCCCCCCCCCCCCCCCCCCCCACCACAGCTCTCAAGCCCTTTCTGAAGTTCCTTCCTGGCGACCATATAATTTTCATGAACCCTTCCTATTTTTTGGTTCCTAAATCTTTCCTAATGCACACTTCCTTCTTTCTCTTAACTAGTTACCTCACATGTTTTGTCAACCACATTTCCATTTGCCGACAAGTTCCCCTGTCTCAGTGGGACAAACCGCGCAAGTGGTCCCTAAAAATTCTCCACATTTCTTCAGTGCTTTCTCCTGAGAACATCTGTTCCTAATTTACTCTCCTTAGCCCCTGCCTCAACCCATTGTGATTAGCCCTTTCCCAATTAAGAGAGTGATAATAAGGTGGAGATGGAATTGTTCTTATCTATTCATCCCCAACTCCCACTTGAGTCCCACTAATGTTTATCATATTGAATGGTTGATCTTCCATTTGCCATACACCATGGAGAAAATGATCCAAACTGAATTTCTGGTGTCCTCATTTACAATTCCAAAAGGCTCAAAGTGACTGTGGAAAGTGTTTGATCTAGTCACAAAACTATCTGCAAGGCCATTTTCATAGAAGCCCCATTAGAGAGAACATGAATTATGCTTGAAGCTGCTCGGAACAGGCAATAAATAGCATCCTGGTTAAAAAAAAGTGTCTAAAGTAAGAATCATGGGTGAAAATAAAATTAGTGTGCTATCTTTTTACCAACATGTAACACCCAGGGAACATGGGAAAAGGAATAGACTATTCTATCCCTGGATTCTCTTTCACTTTCCAATATGATCGTGGCTCAACTTTATTAAAAACACACAGAAATGCTGGAGCAACTCAGCCAGTCTCGCAGCGTCCATCGGAGGGAAATATTACCGACGTTTCGGGCCTGAGCCCTTTGCTCAAGGTATAAGCAAAAAGCAGGCAGGCATCTGAAGTAAAGACTGGGAGGGGAAGGAGACTAAACCAATGGATAAAAGGTATCAATTGGATACAATAAAAGGAAAGGTGAGAGACAGGAGGACGACGAGGGGGGTGGGGTCTAACAGAAACTGGAGAAGTCAATGTTAATGCCAACCAGCTGGAGAGAACACAGAGAGAAGATAAAGTGTTGTTCCGCCAATTTGCGGGTAATCTCAGTCTGGCAGTGCATAAGACATGTCAGCAATGGAAAGGGATGGAGAATTGAAATAGGTGGCCACTGGAAGATCCGTGCTATTGCAACAGACAAAGCGGAGGTGCTCAACAAAGCGACCTCCCAGTCTGCATCCTGTCTCTCCAACGTTGAGGAGACCACAACAGGAGCACCAGATGCTGTAGGTGACCCTTTCAGATTCACAACTTAATTTAATTGTTAATCTGCATCTCATAACATTGTTGAAAAGAAACTGTCTCTCTTTCCAAGACTCACTCAAAAATTCTTTTGAGGAGAGAGTTCCATTCATGAGTAAAACCTAGAGCATTGGGCACAGCACTAACCAAAGATAAGGCCATAAATTCATAGGGCTACCACTCTGGTAGCTAGTGATCACCAATTACTGCTCTTAAAGTGGAAGCTCATCTGAAAAGTCAACTGCTCCATCTCTGCTTCATCTGTACGGCTCCGCTATCACTAACCAAGGACGGCCACAGCAGTTGACCTTATTCTTCCCATTAGCTGAGACTAAGACCATGCCTGCCTGCTGCCGTCTGATAAACCTCAATCTCCTCTCACATAAAACAAAATCCTCAACAGTAATAATGCTTTACCATGAATTTAGAAAGACTGTGTAACAAATCTTTGGAACTCAGTTTTCATCTAAATAGCATTTAACTGTATTGCAGCACTAATCGTAAAGAAAACAGGAGCTGATCAGTATTTAAACCTTTGTCCCATAGTGAATTTCTCTTTCAATATTCTCCAAAAATCCTTTGAAGTGTGTTTATTTCAGGCCTTGCTGCCCCAAAGGATCTATTCTGTTAGTTAATAGCAAGAAGGTATTAGAGTGGCTGTTTTTTAATACTTAAAGACATCAATGAACATCAAAAAAAGATTGAAAGAAACTGTCAAAAGAATATTTCAGTGGATTTACCAATGTTGTTGGCTGTAAGATAAAGGTAATCAAACAGCAATAGGCAATTGACTTTTCAGGCCTGAGCCCTTAGAACCATAGAACTCCACAGCACAGAAACAGGGCCTCTCAGCCCTTCTAGTCTGTGGTGAACCTTTTTTTGTAGTCCCACTGACTGCATCCAGTCCATAGCCCTCCATTCCTCTCCTATCCATGTACCCATCCAACTTCATTAATGTAAAAATTGAGCCTGCATTTACCACCTCAGCTGGCAGCTTGTTCCACATTCCCACATTCCTATCCTTCAAATATGCTAAAAATCAGGCAGAAACCTGAATGTGGGGAGGGTGGAAGGAGCAGAGCACAGGTTAGCAGGTGATCGGTCAAGTCAAGTCAAGTCACCTTTATTTATCAGTCATACCATGCTCACAAGGTAAAGATGAGATAGCATTTCTCCAGGACCATGGAGCATATTTCCATAAATATAAGTTAGAATAGAAGTTAAACACATTAAAATATTAAGACTTATACAGAAACAGTCCACAGTACCCTATCCCCAAATGTACTGGGAGTTCAGGGATTTAATGGCATGGGGGAAAAACATTGCCCAATCTGGATGTAAGAGCTCAAGTGCTGCAGCACCTCCTACAGATGGTAGAAGGGAGAACAGTTTGCGTGAGGGATGTGTGGAGTCCTTCACAATGTTTATTGCCTTTCGCCTGCATCGAGTGTTGTAGATGTCCGTCATGGTAGGAAGAGAACCCCCAGTGATCTTTTCCGCTGACTTCACTGTCCTCTGCAGGGTATTGCAGTCTGAGGAGCTACAACTTACAAACCAGGCAGTGATGCAGTTGCACAGAATGCTCTCAATACATTCTCTGTAGAATGTAGTGAGGGTGGAGGGTGGGAGATGAACTTTCCTCAGCCTTCACACGAAGTAGAGGCACTGCTGGGCTTCTTGGCTATGGACCTGGTGTTAAGGGACCATGTGAGGTTCTCCACCAAGTGCACTTTAAGGAAGTTAACATTCTTAACGGCCTCAACAGTGGAGCCATCAATGGTCAACGGAGCATGGTCCCCAGGCCCTCTTGAAGTCAACAATCATTTCTATTTTTTTTAATGTTCCGATACAGATTGTTTGCTCTGCATCAGTCTTTTAGCGACTGCACATCCTCTCTGTACACTGACCTCATTTTTACTGAGCAAGCCCACCACAGCCGAGTTGTCAGCCAACTTGATTATGTGGTTCGAACTGTGTTTGGCTCCACACTCGTGGGTCAGCAGAGTGAACAGCAGTGGACTAAGCCCACAGCCCTGGGAGGCCCCACCGTGCTCAGTGTGATGGTCTTGGAGGTGCTGTTACTGATCCAGACTGTCTGAGGTCTCCCCAACAGGATGTCAAGATTTTAATTGCAGAGGGAGGTGCTTAGACCAAGCAGGCTCAACTTCCTTATCAGGTACTGAGGTATGATTGTGGTGAATTCTGACCTGAAGTCAATAAACAGCATTTGAACATATGACTCCTTGTTTTCTAGATGAGTGACAGCTAGATGGAGGGCAGTGGCAATGGCATCGTCCATAGAGCAGTTGCATCTGTATTGTGAACAGCAGGGTTTCTAGTGATGGAGGCAGCAGGAGCTTGATGTAGCTCATGACAAGCATCTCAAAGCACTTCATGTCGATGGACGTGAGTGCGACAGGGTGGTAGTCATTGAGGCAGGACACAGATTACTTCTTTAGCACAGGGACAATGGTGGTGGTTTTGAAGCACGTTGGGACCGTGACGCTTCTTAGGGAGATATTAAAGATGTCGGTGAGAACATCGTCTAGCTGAGCCGCACATCCCCTGAGCACTCTGCCAGGAATGTTATCTGGCCCAGCAGCTTTCCACAGGTTGACCTTGTTTAGCTTTCCCTTCATGTCAGCCACTGAAAGACACAGCACCTGGTCATTTGGAGGAGAGGCAGTCTTCTTCACTGCAACGTCATTTTTCATCTCAAAGCACACCTAGAAGTTGTTCAGTGCATCTAGGAGGGAAGCATCACCAGCACAGGCTGATAGTGTAGTCTTGTGGCTGGTGATGTCCTGGATGCCCTTCCACATGTCGCATGTCTTTGCTGTCCATGAAGTGAATGTGAATGTGCTGGGTATGCACATGCTTTGCCTCCCTGTTTGCCTTAGACAGCTTGGGTCTTGCAATAGCTAGGGCTACCTTGTTGAGTTGCTCTGAAGGGAGCGCCTCAGTTCCTGAGCAATATGTGCACCTTCACTCTCATCTATGGCTTTTGATTGGAGTGAGTTATGATGGTCTTGGGCACAGTGACGATGTCTGAACAATTATTGATGTAATTGGTCACTGATGCCGTATACCCCTCCAGATTGATGGAGTCGTCACTGGTTGCTGCTTCCTTGAACACGTTCAAGTCAATGCGCTCAAAGCAGTCTTGAAGTGCATGAATGGCCCCCGCTGGCCTGGTTTTAACCTGCTTCAGAACTGGTTTGGAGTATCTGACAAGTGGCCTGTATTCTGGGATCAGCATTATAGAGATGTGGTCTGAGTATCCGAGGTGGGGTTAGGGCTCTGCCTGACATGCATCAGAAATGTTCAAACATACAAGGTCCAATGTGTCCACCCCTCTCGTAGCAAAGTCCACATACTTTACTTTCCCAATCTATTTATTAAGTTATATCGAACATATATACAAGAGGAGAGTTACATTACATTCATGTATTTGCAAATGTGCAAGAAAAAAGAACTTATTAGTATTTAACGAATATATATTAACTATAAATTTCTTCTCCTCTTGTAAAACCAAAAGAAAAGAATGAGAAAAAAAAAATGATTTTTCATTACAAAATCCCCTCTAACTAATCCAAAAAAATAAATGAAAGAGGGACAGGGGCATCCATTCTGAGAGTAAAGTAGGAAAACAAAGGGTTTCCTGGTTAAAACCACATTTACCGTAAGGAATGAAGAGAGAATCCAGTATAAAATTATGACTCTTGGAAATGTTAAACAAATGGTTGCCAAACTTCTTCAAATTTGAAAGATGCATCAAATATCTGACTCCTCATTTTCTCCAAACTTCAACATGACATGACAGCAGAGAGTCATTGAAGTAGAGTAGGTGGGTAAGGATCCTTCCATTTCAGCAATATGACTTTTCTAGCCAATAATGTTGAAAAGGCAATCATTCGCTGTGTGGAAACAGGCAGAGGTTCAGTCTCCGCTGGTATAATTCCAAAAATAGCTGTTAATAGATTTGGTTGTAATTCTAATCCAAGAACTTTTGTTAGGGTTTCAAAGACACCTTTCCCCCATGCCAATCTAGCTTTGAACATGATCAGACTATATGAGTTAAAGCGGCTACCTCAACTTTGCACCTATCACAAGTAGAGTTTACATTTAGAAAAAAACGAGCCCGATGTGCCACCTTGAGCAGAATCAAGGAATGTTGGACACAAATTGATTAAGTATTTACTAGTCAAAAAAATAGGATCCCATTGATTGGAAGCAATTCTTGGAATTCCATTCCCCAAGCACCTTTAATTATATTGTTGGATATCAGTCGCAAGTTAAGTAACCAATTATATATTGTAGCTATTAACCCTTTTTGAAGTAGATACACCTGATAAAGGGTGTTTATCATATTAGATGGGCAAGCAGAAGGATAGTTTGAACATAAAGTACGCAGAAAGTCCCTAATTTGCAAGTACCTAAAAAATTGTGCCTTGCTCAAATCATATTTGTCTGCTAAATGATTGAAAGACATTAAGACGTCTCCTGCAAATAGATCTGAAAAGGTCATTACTCCTTTTGTTTTCCATATTGAAACACTTGATTAATCAATGATGCTTTAGAAAATAAATTAAGATGTATTTTACTAGACAAAACAAAATTATTAAACTCAAAAAAATTGCAAAACTGGAATCAAATCCTTATTGCATGCTTAAGAAATGGGTTAAGATCTTGTCTATTAATTTTGAATAACACAAAGGGTAATTCCTCTCCAAATCTACCCCTAAAGGACTTTCATATATATCTGAATAATAAATCCAAAAGGTAATTTATCAGATGTTAATTGCCCCATAATAAAATCTAAAATTAAGGAGAGCCATTCCTCCGTCTTTCTTTTATTTATGCAGTAAAGGTTTGCTCAATCTTGGATTTCTATTATTCCAAATGTAAGAAGGTATCTTAGAGTCTACCTTGTCAAAAAATATTTCAGGAATGAAGGAAGATCCTGCTTGAAAAGTATATAAAAACTTTGGTAAAATTATCAATTTAATCGCTTTGATATGACCAATTAATGATAGTACCATTAGAGACCAGCTTTTGTTTTGTATATTTTATCAAGGGGTGATAATTATATTTATACAGATCCTTAAAATTTCTTGTAATTTTAATACTTAAATTAGTTCTTAACAACTATAAATGGTATTTGATTATATAGATACTCCTAATTATTAATAGGGAAAAATCACCCTTACAAAGATTTAATTTATATCCTGAAAAACTAACAAAATCAAAAATTAGGAACAGCATAAAAGGAATAGATTTCTCAGGATCAGAAATATTAACTAATATATTGTCCTTATGTATCGCATCATCCCTCTCTATGCCTTGAATGTCATTGGAGTCTTGAAGGGCAATAGCTAAAGGCTACAGGTCCAAATTAAATAGCAAAGAGGGCAGCCCAAAATTAACAGACTTTTGATTATTAGTAATAACCGCAGCCACTGGAGCTTGATGAATTATTTTAATCCAAGAAATAAACCCCAGACCATAATTAAGTTGTTTTAAGATCTCAAATAAGTAGGGCAATTCCACTCTATCAAATGCTTTTTCAGCATTGAGGGACACAACACATTCAGGTTTTACTGATGGAGAAGAATAAACAATGCTAAATAATCTTTAAATATTAAAATGAGAATACCTATTCTTAATGACCCCAGTTTGATCCTCAGATAAAACTTGAGGTAAAATATTCTCAAGTCTGTTGGTTAAAATTTTAGAAAGGATTTTAGAATCTACATTTAATAATGATGTCGGCTCGTGGGAGCCACAATCAGTTAGGTCTTTATCTCTTTTAGGAATTGATGAAATAGATGCCTCATAAAGTCCACATCCTGGTGGAATTTAGGTAGCCTTGACTTGAGGTTCACCTGGTTGAAATCCCCAGTGATAATGATCAGTCTGTCAGGGTGTGCTGTCTGCAGTTCATTTATAGCCTCAGATTGTCTCTTTAGTGTTAGCGCCGTGGGGAGGGGGGGGGGGGGGGATATACGCTGCAAATATGAAGACTGTGGTAAATTTCTGCAGTAGATAAAATGGTCTACGTCTGACCGTCACAAATTCCACCAGCTTTGAGCAGTGACTGGAGACTCGTACCGAGTTCTTGCACCATTTTATGTTGATGTAAATGCACACACCACCGCCATGGACTTTACCACACAAAGCAGCTTCTCTGTCAGACCTCTAGAGTTAGACGTCATCCATTTTGCTCCCCAGGGAGCCTTCAGCTGAGAACGTACTCCTGCTTGCTTACAGTGTTTCCTCCACCTTGCACACCATTTCCTTTTCCTCTGCGATCCTGAGGCTTTTAGGCCTAGTCCACCTGTGGTTGTGTCCTCCTGCTGCAGCAGCCCATGGTCGCATACCTCATCCTGAAAATCTTCCGTATGTGAGTATTTCTAAATAACTAAATACTTTAAGCTATATCATTGGAACTATAAAAACTAAAACTATGTAACTTTGTAAAAATTTAACTTTACTGTTTATCTATATTTAAAGCAAAACAAAAACGAAACGACCATCTCCTGGAGAGGCTGCTGTGTCCGATGTTGCAACGCCTCAGTATTCAAGTCTCCAACCAGACGGCATCAGTAACCCCCTGCAACCCCTTGCTTCCCTCCATTGTCTCTCCTTTACCAGTCTCCTTTCGCACTGATATGATAAATTCCACCTTGACCCTTATTAAGATCATTGTTTGAAATCTGAGACTTTCTGATAGATCCTGCTTCTGCTTTTTCTGAATTTTCCTTGAAGAAGGTCGGGCTCAAAACGTCGGCAATATATCTTAGTCTCCTGTAGATGCTGAATAAACCAGTTAAGTTCCTCCAGCTTCTCGGTGTTTTTACTACAATCACAGCATCTGCAGCCTATCGCATTTCTCTCGCCATCAATATCAACTACTAATTTCTGGCAACCCCACTCCCCCATTCTCTTGCTTTCACTCATCCCTTTTGCTCCTTTCCTCCATCTCTCCAGCCTCTTCCTTTTTTGTCTCCTATCAGAGAGCATCTTTCTCTGCTCCCTTCATGAATCATCTCTCAGCTTTGTTCTTGTCCCTCCCATCTGTATCCACCTGAGCTCTTCCCCCACCCCCCCCCCCCTGCCCCCCGTGGTGGTACACCACCGGCCTACTTCAGGGGGAAACCTCTGTCCCTGCAGGAGTGTAAGGGGACAGAACAACACCTGGCAGCTGTCAATCAGTCGGCCTGAATGGATCAAGCCCCACCCAGTCGGGTGTCAATCACCCTTGAGGATATAAACCTGTGCCGGCCTCCCGAGGCCTCACTCAGAGTTGCTGCAGCCACAGCCAGTCTGGCTCTGGAGGTTTTGGTGGATTAAAGCCTGGTTGTTCAGTCTTCACCTTGTGTGTGTCTGATTCTGGCTAACAGTGCACCACACCCCCAACCCCCAGCACCCTCTCAATTCAGGCATCTGCCCGATTTTTAATGTATCAGGAGAAGGGCTTGGGCTGCCTACAGCTTCCCATGGATGTGGCATGACCTGTTATGTTTCTCCAGCATTTCTGTGTACTGTGTTAGACCCCCAGCATCTGCAGACTTGTTAACTTTGCTGGCCACCAACTGAAGTAAACACTCGAATTGATCCATGCATATTTACAATTCATGTCCATCAAGATGGAGATTGAATTTCATATTCAGTAAAATCCCAATTATCTGGAATTCAAGCATCCGGCAGCCTCAAGCAACTGGCAAAAAAAAAATCACGGAAAATAAATAGATAAAAATACAAAAGTTTAAAATTTGTGCCTCAAGCTATTAGTTCGCCATGCAATTTCAAGTAACTGGCAAATTCACTTATCTGACATCTAACAATCCCCATAGGTGCCGAATGCTGGGGATTTTTACTGTATTCCTTTTAGTTGCTTCCAGTTGTGTTCTTTTAATAAAGATTGTGTTTGTGATTTTTCACAAGAGCTGCAGAAACACAAAATCCCATCAAAAAAAAATCCAAGCAATCAGATGGAGCACAGTTATTGACAGCACACCCCTTTTACCTCATCCCTTCCTATTTTGGCCAATGAATCGGATTAAGCCTGAATGAGAGGCAGTTGAGTAAAGTTTCACTGGGCTCATTCCTGAGATGGAGCTTTTTAACATCATATTCATCTTTCTTTATGATGCATAGAGCGGCCATCACATTCCTGCTTGCTCCCAGAGGAATCCGACCAATGCTATATCCCCATAAATATCCCAGTAGTCTATTTTTCTTCCAATCCGCATCTACTCCCCGTTGATCTAAATAAGAGGTAAGTTACAGTTGTCAATTAAACAACCAGCACACACATTTTTATCCCATAAGACCTAGGAGCAGAAATAGGTTATTCAGCCCATCGAGTCTGCCCCGTCATTTCATCATGAGCTGATCCACTTCCCCACAGCCCCACTACCTGGGCTTTTCCACATTACTTTTGATGCCCTGGCTAATCCTATCAATTTCTGTCTTAAATACACCCAGTGACCTGGCCTCCACAACCACCTGAGACAACAAATTCCACAGATTTATCACCCGCTGGCTGAAGGAATTGCTACGCATCTCTGATCTAAGTGGACACCCTTCAATCCCATAACAAGACAGCCAGAAACGTGGTGAATAGCTGAAACACCGCTTCACATTCTTGTCTTGTTCCACTCATTATGCCATGCTGGTTCGAGTACCGAGCTGTACTTTCACACTATTAGCCAGCACTCAACAAACATTTAACCAGGCTAGAACTTTTCATTCAACCTTATAATTGAGTTTGATTATTTCCAAAAATAACAGAGAAGAGACCAATGCTTGTGACTGACATGGACTAGAAGAAAGCCTTCCAATGAAAAACGTATCACAAACTTCAATGTGTATAATTTAGAGGGCCAGGTAACCATGTAGAATAAATGATGATGTTTTATAAAAAAGCAAAAGCTGATAAATTGCTGGTAAATCAATCACAAATGGGATCCTCAAATCCTCCCTCTGCCATCAGTTGTCTACGAAGGAGCTTTAAGTACATAAGAACATAATAGGACGCCATCTGGCCTGTCTAGTTCCTCAGAGCCCCCTTAAATAGTGACCTATCCTGGGCACACAACATCCCACTTGTCAGGAAGGTGCGATCGGCATCATGGGGGAGGCATTCACGGGCCATATCCCTGCAAAATGAGTTATTGTGCCCCCATCCACCCACCCGCGGCACGAGTGTCACTAACGTGTTTCAGACCACACTGGGTGATGCCATCAGAAGGGTCGTCTCCTAAATGAATCACCTGGGTTTGTTTGTTTAAAATGCTGGAGGGAGGTGGAAATGTGGTTGCACGGTTGACGGAGGAGGTCCATGGCAGGTATGATAGATGCAGCTCTTGTATTGCAGTCAAAGAAGCTGAAATTTGGAGGCAGAGTATAGCCGAGTGCAGTGACTACATAATCCATTTCGTGATTACTGACTGGGGCTGATTACTTAGGCAATGCCAGTTTAAGGGTTAAATTGGATGGATCAGCACTTGCGTATATTGGCAAATATGCAAATACCACTCAGGATTTCACTTCAAAATCTGCCCCCTTCCCCCATTTAGAATCTCTTCTGACGCCAACTCTGTGCAACAGCGACTGCACCTCCTGAGAAGACTGAAGTGGGCAAGGCTACCGGCCACCATCCTCTATCGAGAGCATCCTGGCCTGCTGCAACACAGAGGTCAATCCACTAAGCATGGCGAGAGAATCCCTAGGGTCTCCCTGCCAAATATCCCTCCCCCCCCCCCCACCCCCACCATCAATGTGATCTACCAGGATCGTTGTTGGAAGAGGGCTCACAAAACCATTAAGGACCCTAGCAACCTGCATACAACATCTTCCAGCTACTCCTTTCGGGACAGAGATATAGAAGTATCATGAACCCCTTTCACACTAACATCCCAGCAAATCGGCTTTTCAGTGTCCTGGGATAGGACTGGGGGTTTGGCCTTTCACACTAGACCACTCCTAACTGGGACACTGAATGCTTTCACACTTGCAAGGGTTTATTCCCGAGGTTTGGTCTGTTCTACCTTTAATCGGAAGTGCCTGCATTGTTGCTGCCCGTTTCACACTTGCCTGACCTCAACACCGACGTCTGCAGACACCGGGGATTGTACTAGGGGTCGAAGCGGCGTGAGATGTTGTCATGAGCAGATTTTGCTTTCACATTCGATACTTTAAAGGCCGATTGGCGTTCATTTCCTGGGATCTCTGACAAATGTGAAAGGGGCTAATGGCACCATCACCAGGCTGAGAAATTGCTGATGAACTGCTCATAGAAGCCCTCTGAGGTTCAAATATTTATTTAACAATATATAAGTATATATATTGCATATAAATATGTGCTATGTCTATAAAAGTGTTTGCATGTTTTTACACTGAGGACCGAAGAATGCTGTTCCATCCAATTTGATATAGAATTTGATGACAGTAATAAACTTGAACTTTAGTTTGAACTTGTCTGCTCCACCATTCAATAAGATCGTGGCTGAGCTAGCTCTGGACTCAGCTCCACTTACCCACCTGCTCCCTCTAAATCTAGAGAGGCCCGTGTGGACTGCAAATCCGTTCATAGACTACATGGGCAAAACAACGTGGTTTTTGTGCTGCAACTTCTCTTCCCTGCTGGTGAGCGGATGGGTTGGTATGACAATCAGGAATGGTTAGGAGTACTCGATAAAACAGTTTACTATTCGACCATGTGCCTTTTAATTTACACTATTGAATTTGTCAATGAGGTGTGTCATTCATTAGAATATTCGGAATCAGTCGCTTGAGTTTCATTGATGCCCGCCTGCCAGACTTGGCAGTTTACTTTAATAGTTCCTTTGCTTGCAGCTCCTAATTTAACAAGAAGCTTATGTTTCCCAGGAGCACCATTCTATACTGCAGATTAGATAGAAAATGACAACAGGGATTGGTTTTATTTACCAGCTAATAGCTGAAAGTTTGAAGGAACGCGGCCTTGTCTGGATTGATACCGCAATGCAAATGCAATGGCAATATTCCTCGAATCTGCTTCCAGCTGGTCAGACCATTAGTCATAAGCTTTCATTTTGAAAGTTATATTTCTTTTGAAGTGAAATCCTGAGTGGTATTTGCATATTTGCCAATATACGCAAGTGCTGATCCATCCAATTTAACCCTTAAACTGGCATTGCCTAAGTAATCAGCCCCAGTCAGTAATCACGAAATGGATTATGTAGTCACTGCACTCGGCTATACTCTGCCTCCAAATTTCAGCTTCTTTGACTGCAATACAAGAGCTGCATCTATCACTTATTGCCACTGACAGGGGATAATTTCCCAGAAACAGATTTTCTTTCTTTATCCTTTGCTTGCTGTCAAGTTCCTCATTCTTTTTAAAAGAGGTGGTCTTTTCTCTCACTATCTATTTCCTTTTGATACTAAGAGGGCTACAAATAATATACATTGCTTTCCCTGACACATCAGTGCATCACTGATGGAATACAGCACTCCGAGTTACAGAATTGCAAATGAGACACCATCTGTTTACTTGGGTGGATGTGAAATATTGACCATGTCACCGTTTCAAAGCACAACCGAGAATTTTTCACCAAGGTCTTGGCCACTAAGAGCTGCTCAGTCAATTTTTCTAAAGAGCGATTATCTGGTCATTATCACGTTATCACAGTATGCAAAAGTGCTGAAGGAACTCAGCAGGTCACATAGGATCAGGGAAGCAAAAGGCGGTCGGCATTTTGGGCCTGTGCCCTTTATCGGGTGGTGCTGGAAACCAGATGCCCGAATAGGAAGCTGGGGGTGGGGCAGGAGTGGAGAAGAAGTGGGCAGCAGTTCAGGCAACCTGGATAAAGGTTTAGAGGGGGAAGAAGAGAAACAAGCTGAGAAGTTTCAGGGGGACGGACCCATTGTTATTTATGGCAGCTTTCTGTGTGCTAACCGATGCTGGAACTTCCTGCATTACAACAATAAGTACAACTCAGAAGACTGCAGGGCATTTGGGGATACCCTGAGATCGTGAATGGTGCGCTAGAAATGCAAGCTTTTATATCTCCGTAAAGGGGGTTCATCTGTAAACGTCAACCATTCTTTCTCTCCCACTGGTGCTGCCTGTCCTCCTGACTTCTTTCAGCAGAATGTGTTTAGCAAGCCTTTTTTATACATTTTCATTACTTCACAGTGCCCATTTTTATGCATTTTTGTTGACCATTTTTATAATCAATTTTAAAATAATAAGACCAGGGGTGCAGTGCTAATTTTTTTAGGTGCCAGGGCTCACCAAAAAGGGTAACAATGAGGTCTCGTGAAACCTGGCCTTGGTGGCCTCCATGTTGTATAATTAAGAGTGAATGGAAGCATAAAGAAGGAGGTTGACCAAGCGTGGAAGAAACAGGTTCCCTTTATGTCCAGAGTAGCACTCAGCAGACGGGGGTGGGGGGAACTGGACGACACCAGAGTGGCAGTACAGCAGGCTGATGAGGTGCCGGAGCGGCCCCCGAGCAGACCCATGAGGTGCCGGAGTGGCTCTCCGGTGAGCTCCAGCAGCACTTCACCCCTGAATAAGGGACATTCGAGAGGACAAAGCGCTTGTGGAGACTGCACGTGAAGGACACATAATAGCGGCTTAAGAATGAATGGTTGAGCAGGATTCCACTCCATCCCATCTTCCCAGCCAGAACCTTAGGAAGCTTAAAAAGGGAGAGGGATTAGAGGCTGTCCTCCCCTCCATTCCCCAAGCACCCACCCTTCCCAGCAAGTCTATGATGGGACTTGATCCTATGTATTGGGATTGGGCCGGCTTGGGTTTAAAAAAAATTGATCTTCAGAATTTTGTTAACATTGCTTTATAGATGAATCCACTAATGAGGTCTCCAGATGTTTTAAAGACCATGCAAACATATGGATTACCATCAGATATAGGGCACTGGGTCCCTTGACCTGCATCGCTATCCCTTCAATAAGATCACACTATCTAATTAGAACCTCAACACATTTAGCTGCAAACTTCCACTCCTTTGGTTGACATTAATCTGCCTTAGCAATATATACTCCACTTTTTTTTTTGATGAAGGGTTCCATCGACTCATGACATTCTGAGAAAAGAAATGCTACATCTCGGTCATAAATTACCACCTCCTTTTTAAACGGTGACTCTTAGGTTTTTCCTGAAGAGGAATGTTGTGCAGACCTATATATTCCTAGCAAAATTATGTTTTTAAATAAAAACTAAGTTCTTCCTCGTAACCGTCTATTTTTTTTTTCATCTGTGTATCAATCTAAGTGTCTCCCAAATCAATTCAGGTTTGTTGTCATCTGACGGCTCGAGTACATCCCAATGAAACAGCATTTTCCGGTCCTCAGTGCAAAATACGCAGACACACAACCAGACAAGCAACACATATACAGGTCAAGTTACAGATTTTAAAAAATAAATATTGTTTCATGAATATGGGAGTCTCGGGTGGTTAGTGTGAGCAGCTCCTTTGGTCATTCAGCATTCTCACTGCCTGTGGGAAGAAACTGTTCCTCAGACTGGTGGTGTGTCTCTGGTACTCCTATATCTCTTTCCTGATGGGAGCAACTGAAAGATGCTGTGTGTGGAGTGAAAGGGATCCTCCATGATTTTGCATGCCCTCTTCAGATTCAAGTAGATCATATTAATGGGGGGAAGAAGACTCCAGTGATTCTCTCTGCCACTTTTATGGTCATGTGGATTGACCTCTGATCCATTTCTCTGCAGCAACCAGACCACTCTGTGATGTAGCCGCCCAGGACCCACTCTATAAAGCTCCCGTAGAAGGTTGAAATAATTGTGCCCGGTTTTGGTTGCCAGCTTTGGTTTTCTCAGGAAGTGCAGTCGCTGTTGTGCCTTCCTGACAGGTGAAGGGGTCTGCCTCCACCACGACGCCTGGAAAGGCATTTCAGGCACCCACAACTCTCTGTGTTAAAAGAAACTTACCCCTGACCTCTCCCCTAAATATTCTTCCCTTCACCTTGAAAAGATGTCCTCTGCTATTTACTATTCCCACTCTGGGAAAAAGGTGCTGACCGTCTCCCTTAATTTTTATAATCTTGTAGACCTCTATTAAGTCACCTCTCATCCATTTTCACTCCAAAGAGAAAAATCCTAGCTCTGTTAAGCTTACCTCTTAAGACTCATCTTCCAATCCAGGCAACATCCTGGTACTACACCCTTTCCATAGCTTCCTAGAATGAGGTAAGGCTCTGGGGGAGGGACAGTTGAACTTAAAATAAGTGAATTTAATAAATATAGTAACCAGGTAAGAGAAATAAATTAATAGAACAATGACAAGTTTATGAAAATTATCGCTTGCCAGAGAATCCAGAAATTATTCAATAAGCATCTTTTAATTCAGAACCATCCCCACTAGAGTTTAGTCTTTGCACAAGTATCATTATATTTAAGAAACAGACATTTCTCACCACCTACAATAATAACATTAGCCGTGGCTGCTCCCACCTACATTGAAGGTCCAGCTACAGCTTTTTCTGCTGCATAATTGATAACCATTGGGTTCTCTGGAAATAATAGTGGCCTTGCACAACAGAGGAATGCCTGGTTTCATCTGGTGCACAGCCGGTTGGGTGGGGTCTTGAACAGTTTGCAGCTTTTTTTTAAAAAAAGCCCCATTATCTTCTACGCAGTCCGCAAAAAGAGCCTTGTAATTTACTGAAGAAACATCAGTCAGCCGTAGGATGGAGCTGGCTTCATTGTTTCAATCCCCACAGTGTCCTGCTGCCACCAGCTCCTTCTGTGAAAGGCAGATAGTGGGGAATAGATTGCATTTTACCTTTTCACAGCTCCGGAGAGCTTTAGAGTAGAAGAATATAAGGTGTATTCCACATGTCAGCGATTCAAACACAAACCGCGTGGGTCCTTTGACATTTGAAACATTTTGCAAAAGGTCACAGAGAGCTGTTTATCACTCATCACTTTCCTACAAACAAGCTCTTTCATTTTATAAACATCTTTTTCAGTTGGTATTTAAATTGCACTTGGTGTTAGAAACTGCAACATTCTGGGCAGTGGAATATTTGGCCACCTCATATACATGCTGAGCATTCCTTGGGCAAAGTCAATCCGCCCAATGTTCTACTGGCATCCTTCTACATTAGCATTTCATACACTCCCTACCTCAGAAGAGTAATAATCCTTGTGCTCAGGTAGTGAGGTTGGTATCTGGAACACCCTGCTAGGGGAGGGGATGGAATCAGATGCAATCACTATGTTTAAAAGGCCCCTAAATGTGAAGTGCAAAAGCATGCATCTGGCAGAAAAATGGGATTAATGGAGACGGGCATGAAAATGATGGGCCGAAGTTCCGATTTCTGCTCCGTACAACTTCGATTTTAGACTACAACGGCCAAGCGCAAGAGGAAATTAGTATGGCTGGCTCTCTTGGCGAAGGGTTCCAGCCTCCAAATGTCAACAATTCTCTTTCTTCGTCTGATACTGCTTCAACCCACTGAGTTCCTCCAGCAGATTCACTTTGCTCTAGATTCCAACAGCTGCCCTCTCCTCATTTGTCTGTGCTGGGAGCTATTTTGAGTCTGCCCCGTATCAGTTCCACCTTTTATTTAATAAAAACGAGAGGTACACTGGAGACTGCGCTTGCTGGTGTCCGAAGCAAAGAACAATCTACTGCAGGAACTCAAGAGGGTCAAGCAGCATTAGAGGGAAAAAAAAGAATGGTCGACGTTTTGAGGTCCTGATGAAGAGTTCGAGACAGCAACCATTCCCAGCTACTGCTTGGCTCATCGAGTCCCTCCAGCAGATGGTGTTTGGCTGCTCTTTTAACAGATTAGAATCCATGCATAATCCATCTTAAAATGGACGAACTTTTATTAAAAAAAACACAGAAATGCTTGAGGAACTCAGCAGGTCTCACATCACCCAGAGGAGGTCAAGATATATAACCAACATTTTGGTCCTGAGCCCTTCTTCAAGGTCACTGGATGCTGCGAGACCTGCCGCCGAGTTCCTCCAGCATTTTTGTGTGTTTTTTTTTCACCTCCCAAGGACACTGCGAGACCTGCTGACTTTCTCCAGCACTTTTGTGCTTTAGCTAACCTCCTCTGGACGCTGTGAAACCTGCTGAGTTCCTCCAGCGTGTTTTTTTCTCTCCTGTTTTTACGATACCTTGAAGACAGGCTCAAGTCCAAAACATTGGCTACATACCATACCTTTACCGCCTGTGGATGCTGCGAGACCTGCCGAGTTCTTCCAGCACTTTTGTGGTTTTACTGCAATCATAGCGTCTGCATATTTTTTTGGTTTCATTCTTTGAACTTCTGCTTAATCACCTCCAGGATGCTGGGAACAGTCCGTGAAATGAAGAGGTCGTGAATTGCAGTGGAAGGTCTGTCACCAAGTGTAGATTAACCTGAGTAAGGATGACAAATTTCTTTCTCTGAAGGACATTATTGAACCAGATGGATTTAACAAAACTCAACAGTATTCTCTTTACGAAAACCAGCCTTCTTTTGTTGCAGATTTATTCATCAACTTGAATTTAAATTCTCCAGCTGTAATGATGAGATTCAAACTCATGTTTCCAGGTCACTGATGCAGGTCTCATGGTGCTAATCCAATAGTTAACCTGAGTGTTAGCATACCCATGACGACTCTTGGTACAATGGAAACTGGTGAAACAATCTAATCATTTGTTTTAAAATGTAATTGGTTGGGGTACTTGAAAGCAAAGAGCATGCATCTATTTATCACCTTTTAAGTCCTCAGGAGGTCTCCCACTGTACTGGAAGTATTGTAATGCAGAGTCTATTAAATGGCTTGAAACCAACTTTCAATCTGATGGTTTCAGCAAGTCTCCAAATATAACTGTGTTCTGCGCTTCTGTCATATTAGAAGAATGCTGTGTAATGCAAATAGTGAAGGTCATACTTTCACAAAGCCGTAATTAAGGCTGTTCGCCTGAAGAAAGTGTATGGGGGTAATACATCACATTTTAGTTGGCCGGATACAGATCATTAGATTGCCCTGATCTAGTCATGTCGTTTCAACAAAGCATTTGTTTCCACCCACCCCAGCACAATTTCAATAGCAGGACCTTCAATTACACTTTAAATGTTTTGAGACAGTTTTGCTGCATCACATATGACAAATATTTACACAATATATTCTCCTATGATGTTACTCTTCATTTCTTTATCTGACAGCATTTGCTAATTCTCTGGCCGATTGGGCCTGGCACATTTTGTATCACAGAGTTAGTCTGATTCTCTTCCTTGGACAGATGAGACCTGCACATGGTGAGGTTTCAGCTGTAAGAGGTGAAAGAGCAGGCATCATGTAACCAGGTTGCCTGCTAGGAGAAGCCTTGCATTAGCTGAGAGATTGCCAATATACAGTAAATCCCCCCCCCCCGCAGTATCTGATACCTCTGGGGATTGGTAGATGCCAGATAAGTGAATTTGCCAGTTGCTTGAGATTGTGTGTTGCATGGATTGGTGAAATGACCTCTAGGGGCTACCAATTTTTAAACTATCCTATTTTTTACCTACCTTATTTATTTTCTGCAATTTTTATTTGCCGGATGCTTTAGCAGAAATTTTACTCTAGATACAAACTTGCCAACCCCGGAATGCTGTGCAATACAATCCTGGAATTGTATCAGCCTGGTGGAGTTCTAGACTCAGATGAAGGGAGTGCACTTCTTTTATATGGAGCCAGCAAGTGTCCACAGGGCAAACCTAGAGCTCTGGGTCTCCAACACTTAGCTGGTATCAGGCAAGAAGCCAATTTCACTTGCCCTGGAGTTGCTTTCCAGACCCTCATCTAGAGTAAAGAGAAATGGTAGGATTTTTTTTTCAAAAATAAATTTTATTCACAATACAACTTATGTACTAATTGAATATAAACTCCTTTTTACATCCTTCATGTCATATAACATAACATATAACATATGTTATGTTATATGTTAACATATGTTATATTTTCATATAACATAACATATGTTATATTTTCATATAACATAACATATGTTATATGTTATGTTATATGACATGAAGGATGTAAAAAGGAGTTTATATTTAATTAGTACATAAGTTGTATTGTGAATAAAATTTATTTTTGAAAAAAAAATCCTACCGTTTCTCTTTACTCTAGATGAGGGTCTGGAAAGCAACTCCAGGGCAAGTGAAATTGGCTTATTCATATTCATTCATTCCATTCTGGACATTTTTATATTCATTCTTTTCTTTCCATGCATCTTACACTGGCATCAAAGATTTTGCTTCCTAAATATTTTGGGCGTATTTTATGGTTTCCTCCCGCCTTTCAAAATCATACTGGGGGTGTAGGCCAATTGGGTGTAATTGGGAGGGATGTGGTCATGGGCCAAAAGGGCCTGTAACTGTGCTGTATGTCTAAATTTAAATGTAATCAATAGCCACAAAACAACCAAAACTACAAGATTGTTAGAAGGACCTATGCAATTCTTTAATATCCACATTTTATATTACTTATCACATAGAGAGAGACCGCTTAGCCATCGAGTTTATGCTAGCTGAAAGAACAATCCCATTCCCCAACTAATTTGCCCAGTAACCTAACCCTAACCCTAACCCACAGTCCAATCAATTCTACCACCAATCTACACCTGGAAAATTTGCCATTTAGCTTACAATCCAGCGCATCTTTCCTATAACTGAAATGTTAGAGACCAAACGTGTCATAAGGTGCACAGTAGGATGGAGGAAACCAGAGCATCCTGAGGAAGCTGTCACTGTCACAGGGAGAAGGTGGAACTTCAACACAGACAGCACCAGAGATCAGGATTGAACCTGATTGCTGGAGCAATGGGGCAGTAATGCTCCAAATTGTGTTACCCATTCCTGCCCTAGCTGGCCCACACATGACTTTATGCCCACCAATGTGATCCACAATGAAGAATGAATATGAGCATAATAATTCCAGGGGCTATATTAGGCATATTTATTAGAACAAGCAGATTGCCTAACAAGAATCGTCCATCCCTCCAACCACTGTTCCTTCTAAACTGTGCGTAAGTACGTGTGAGCACGTTTTGCAACCAATGCACAAAGGAAATTAAAGTGCACACAAAAGGTCAGTTACCTAGTTCAATGTATAGAAAATCTTAACTAAATACGTTACTTCATAGATTGCAATCAAACTCATATTTACATGCCAATACAGTTTTATTAGTCATGAGGGATAGGCCATGCCAAAATTATTTTTAAACAGTTTCAAGTTTACATTTGCACAAGCATTCAGTGAGCACGTACTTTTGTCACAGGAAAAAAAAAATTGCACAACGTAAGATTATTGCGCACAATGACGACTAAGATTTAGAGGGATCCTCAGGATTATCGGAACATAACTGAGCTCCCTGCAGTCTTCCCCCCACAACATCCTCAGCCACACTCTGATAGCCATACATCATTCTTGCCCTGTTGTCAGGTCAAATTTCTTTCATTTCTGATTGTGGTTGACAGTAAGGATGAAAGCTTTAGCTGGCCAAAAGATATTGATGGTTTGCTTCATTGGACAAAAAGGCGGTGAATGGACTGTAATCCAGAGGATATGATGCATTAGGGGAGGTTCAATGATTAAAAGGAATATTTAATAAATAGAAGGATATTGAGCGTGTGAAAGAACAGGGTGTGTGACTTTAAATCTTTAAAGGTAGCAGTGCATCAACAATATGATTACAAAGGACATAAGGCATGCTTTCTTTTATTTTTCTTTAATATTTCTGTTATTAAAGGGGAAGCACAGTTAGGGTAACATCAACTGAATCTGGTGCCAACTTCAAATTCACATCATCCATCTCCAGTAGCACTCTCCCTTTGCTTGATGTCTCTGTCTCCATCTTGGGAGACAAACTTTCTAGACACCTTTTCTACAAACCTACCAAATCCACAATTACCTTGGCTACACTTATTCACACCCAGTCTCCTGTAAGGTTTCTGTTCCTTTCTCTCAATACCTCCATCCCAATTGTACAACTTCCAAGATGAGGTCTTCCATGACAGATCATCCGAGATGACCTCCTTCTTCCAAAACTGTGACTTTCCCTTCACCACCAACTCAGCCCCTACCAGCATCTCCTCCATTTCCTGTCCATCTGCCTTGGCCCCCTCTGTCCATAGAGATGACAAAAACAAAATTCCCCTTGTCCTCATCTACCACCCTACCAGCCTCCGCAACCAACATAATTTTCATCACCTACAACATGATCCCACATCATCCCCTCTCCTCCTCTCTCTGCTTTCCATAGGGATTGCTCCATCCATAACTTCGTCATCCACTCATTCCTTCACATTTATTGTCCCCTTGGCACCTTTCCCTGACATACTTTTGCCCACACCCCCTCCTCCACCTCCATTCGGAGCCCTACAGTCCTTCCAAGTGAAACAACGCTTCACTTGTGTATCCGCGGCAGGCATCTACTGCATCCCATGCTCCCAATGCAGCCTTATTTACATTGGAGAGACTGGATGCAGACTGGGAGATCATTTCGCTGAGTAACTTCGCTCTGTCTGCATCAGCAACAACGATCTCTTGTGCCAACTATTTCAATTCCCACACTGTCATGTGTGTCCACGGCCTCGTACTGTCAAATTAAGACCACTCATAAATTGGAGGAGCAGTGCCTAAGTTTCTATCTGGGCAATCTCCTATCAGGTGGCATTAACATTAATTGCCCTGGTTCCTGCTAACCCACTCCCCATTCTCCCTCTTTTCCCCCATCCCTCTGGCTTCTTTCCTCCAGCTCTCTTCCCATTATTCACTCCATTCATAGAGCCATCCCCCTTCTCCTTGTTTGCTTGTGTACCTCCCTCCCTTATCCACCTATCACTTCCTGCCTGTGGGACCGTGCTCCTTCTCTGCCTTCCCCTCCCCCACCATTTTTTCAGGTGCCTCCCTACATTTTGTTCGTAACTCGATGAAGGCCTCAAGCCTGCCTTGTTGGTTATGTTTCTTAGTCGTTGCTGTACACTTTTTGACCTGCTGAGTTTCTCCAGCATTGCATTTTTACTTCCTTTCCTTTTGTCAATGAGCTAATGGAGATATATAAACAAGCACCTACCTCTCCTGCTGTTCTTTAAACTCCCCTCCTCTCCTTCACAGTCCCACTCTCACAGTCCCTGATGAGATTACAATCCCTTCAATTCCTCAGGAGCCCAAGGGAAGAACACCATTGGAAATGCCCTGTAAGGGTACATCACTTCATAGTACGTGAACTGTTCCTCACAAGACTCCAAGAATCAAGCTGTGAAGGCGGCTCAGAGCATCTCCCTCCACTGATTCCATCCACTCTTCCTGTTGCCTTGAAAAAGCAGCTAACACTCCACCCTAGCCACAGTCTCTTCACCCTCTACCCATCGGGATGAAGATTTAGCAATGTGAGATTGGTTACTCTCTAACTTAAGATGCAGACATTTGCATCGCATTTAAAGAGAGTCTGGATGTCCACTTGAAGAGCTACAGGGTCCTGAAGAGAGATGGATCAAGTGCAGGTTGAACTCTCCAAATGCTGTGCACTCAGGGGGCTGAGTGACTTCCTGTGTCATAACTTTTGCATTGACTCTGAGAGCATGAGGACTTGAAGAAGACTCAAGATCCCCTTGTTTGGGCAACAGGTCAGCAAGATCAGATTTGTCAGCATCGCCCATGGCATGAGGACTTTTATTTCAAATCCTAGGGTTTGCAGTGCAGTTTTTAAGAACCAAATAACACGAGAAAATACTAATTTCTATTGGTGGTGTAAACAGAGGTGGGGGCTTTTATTCAGTTGATCAATAGGTTTATCAGCTCCTTCGTTTTATATTCCCCTCAGATGTAGGCAAGAAGTTCACCCAGTAATCTAAGTTTAACAGAGGGGCAACAGGAAAATCTGAGGGATAGAGCTACTTGAAGGCTGTGGCCACCACAATAGATCAGAGGCTGCATATTCCACAACAAACGATTCATCAAAACTGGCCATGAGAAGAATATCAAGGAAGATGTGCCTGGATAAGTTTAGTTCTAGTTTCACACCACATCCACCAACTTTGAATTCCATTTCCTTCACGAGAGGAATGTCTTTGGTATGAACCATTAGAACAAGGCAGGCCACTTGCTAGGTACCTCATACCCCACTCTAAAAGGACATACCATTCACCACTAATGCACCAGAGATGCGGCATATAGAAAATATTTATCCATCCAGGCCACTCCAACTGCGTAGCCTAAAGCCTGAAGGGAGAAAGTCAAGGGCAGAAGACATGTGGGAACATCACCACCTGCATATTCCCCTCAAAGTCACACCCAATCTGGGTGGAACTATGCCGCCACTGGATTTAAACCCTGGACCAACAGCAATGACCGAATTCCTTCTCTAAAAAGACCACATTACCACCTTTTTGAGGGTAATTGAAGATGGGCAATAAATGTTCACCATGCCGTGATGCCCATATCCTGAAGAATGAACAGAAATATGGTTAGCATAGCAGTTAGCACAACCCTATTACCATGCTAGTGACCAGGGTTCAAACCCAGCGCTGTCTATGAGGAGTTTGTATGTTCCTCCCATGTTTGCATAGTGTTCCTCTGAGTGCTCTGGCTTCCTCCCACCATTCAAAATGTACTGGGGTTGTAAGCCAATTAGATGCAATTGGGCCATGGTCCTAAAGGGCCTGAAACCATGCTGTAGGTCTACATTTTTTTTAATTTTTAAAAATTCCTTGCAACAGATCGCCAAGGAACTTGTGGGATCATCAAACTCTGAGTGTCAGCACGGGATCAGCAATAAAGATCCTTCCACCCTGCCAGCCTGTTGTGGATCCCATGGCACCAATAACAGTTTGATAAGCAGCTTTAGAAAGATAAAATGCCATGTGAATATTTCAAAGAATGCCAATAAACCTTTTCAAATAAATCAAGAGGAATATCAAAGAAGTGATATCAAAAGGCCCCACTCCTTTTCCCAGGGGAAAGGAGTCTAAAGCTAAAGGGCAGAGGTTTAAGGTGAGGTGGTGGTGGGGGGGGGGAGGGAATATTTAAAAAGAACCTGAGGGAAAACTTCTTCCCATAGTGGGTGGTATTCAATAAGCTGAAGAAGGAAGTGGTAGAGACAGGTACAATTACATTTAAATGATATTTTGACAGGTACATGGACAGGAAAGGTTTTGCGAGGGATGAGTCAAACACAGACAAATGTGGCGAGCTCAGGTTGGCAGCTTGGCCAGTTGGGCTGCAGAGCTGATTTCCAAGCTACGATTCATCAATGGGTAAACACTCCAGGATGTTTTTTTTAATTACTTTGAAGCAAAGTGCACCATAGTGTCCTGCCAATTTATCAGGATACCATTTTCCATAGATAATTCAGCTTCTGGAGGACCAAGGACAGCAGATGGATGAGGACTCTGCCCTTTTCAAGTCCCTCTTCAAGTTACTTGAAAATATTTCAACAAAATCCAGGAAATTCCTATCCTTACAGCTCTTCTATACATGAACTGGAAGAGTTCAAAAAGGGATCCACAGCTGTTCTCTCATGCTTTGAGGGTCAACATTTCCAGTCCCAGTAATTTATTTTTAATGTGAATCAGCAAGCTATTTAACAGAGCACAATGGAGATAAACATGAAAATATTCTGATGCTGGGGTCTAGTGTGGTAAACAGAAGTACGGAAGGAACACTAGAGGTCATACAGTGTCCATGGCAAGCAAAAGGCAGTCAATATTTCAGGCCTTCTTCAGGTAGGCGTGAAGATGGGCTCAGGCCCCAATCATCGGCTGCCTTTGGGTGCTACATGATGACTTGCTGAGTTTCTCCCACACTTTTGCCCACTGACAGAGCATGATATTCTCTTCCAAGTTCAAATTTATTTATCCTCCAATTGCACAAGTACAACCTGACGAAACAGCATTCTCTGGTTCTCGATGCAAAACATGGCAACACACAACTAGACTTAACACATATAAGGACAAGCAATATATATAAATACTGGATAAATATTCAGATATAAAAATTTATAAATATTGTTTAGAGTCTCAGATGGTTAGTGTAAGCAGTTCATTTAGTCATTTAGCGTTCTCACAGCCTGAGAGAAGAAGCTGTTTCTCAGCCTGATGGTTCTGGCTTTGATACTCCTGTATCTCTTTCCTGGCAGGTGTAACTGAAAGATGCTCTGTGCAGGGTCCTCAACAATTTTGCGCACCCTCTTCAAATAGTGATCTCGGTAGATCACATCGATGGGTGGGGGGGGGGGTGTTGGGAAGGGAGACTCAATGATCTTCTCTGCCACTCTTGCCACACTTACAGTCCTATGGATTGACCTCAAATAAACACATCTACAGCAAACGTACCACACTGTGATGCAACCGGCCAGGACACTCTTGATAGAGCTCTGATAGAAGGTTAGCACAATGGTGGCCAGTAGCTTTGCCCACTTCAGTCTTCTCTGGAAGTGCACCTTCCTGACAAGTGAGGAGATGTTGTGCATCCAGGATAGGTCACTTGCTAAGTTGGTCTACAAGGAACTTGGTGCTCTCTACTTTCTCCACTAACAAGTTATTAACGTGCAGTGGAGGGTGGTCATTTCTGGTCCTCCTGAAGTCCACAATCATTGGTGGAATTTAGTGAATTGTAAAACAAGCTGATGGTTTGATACAACATATTTTGCATTACTTTGCACATCTACACATACCCTGGCTTCATATAAAGTAAGTTTAACCATCTGCTTTTAAATGAAGCTTCCAATCTTTTCTTAGACAAAGTTTTGCATTTCTAGATCTGTGTTGCAAAATGAAATAAGCTGATGAGACATTAACAAGAATTTAGGGATGGTGAGCAAAATCCCCACAAATCCAGTGAGGGCAAGCTGCAGATGTTGGAAATCGAAACGCAAACAGAAAATGGTGGAGTACGCAAAGGTGCTGAAGAAATTCATGTAGCACCTATGGAAAGTAAAAGGAATCTCTAGTGTTTTAATGGACTGCATTAGACCCCAGGATCTGCAGGTTTCCTTGTTCACCAGTAAATGGCGGAGCGACTTAACAGACAGGCATCTATGGAGAGAGAAACTGTGTTAACTTGCAAGGTTGCAGATTATTCCTTTGAGTTGCCACTGATAAGGACTTCATTCCCCATTTCTATAACTATATGGCTGTGGGATAATTCTATGGTATTTAATAACCGAGAAAAGAAAGGTGAAAGCAAGGCTGCAGGTACATCGCTACCATGTTTTCACTGCATGATTGAAAAATAAAGCAGCTTTCATATTATATTTTTAGTTAATGTTGTCTCCAAGGTGGAGACTGACATTTCTGGTGCTCAAATGTTGCTTTTGCCGCAACGAAGCAAGAAGCATTGCAGGGTGGATAAAAACATGTCGATTTATCACCCTTCCGATGTCGTGTCAGAAGTTAAGTGTTCTCCATGAAGTGGACACACAATATTAAATCATGATTAAACTGCTCAACTAAACCACATTTCCTGTGGCCATCTGTCAAAGCTTTACATAGAGGACAGGAGACTTTTACAGTTAACAAGAATGGGGTGGAGTGGGGTGGGGGTGGTTGGTGAGTGGAGTTGAGAAGTCATAGAACTGTTACGCCTCAAAAGAAGGGCAATTGGCCAATTATGTTAATAATAGCTCATAGGGGAGAGACTTCATCAGTACCCTTCTGCTGTGCAGTCCCCAGAGCTCTCCAAATTGCTCGCTCTCTCTCAAGCCCTCTCTATTTTAATTTTGAAGATATTCATTGATTCTGCTTTCCACAGCCTCATTACATCTGCATCATGATGAAGGGAAGTGACCACATTAATAGATCAAAAAGCATAATTGCTCCAAATTCATGGCGACCAGAGGCTGAAGCAATTTTTTGACACACTTTTGCTTAAAACCTGAATGATCAGAAGTGCTTTACACAGTTATCTGATTCTCTTGTGATTGATTGATCGATCGCTGTCGGTTAATTAAAATCTGGAGCAATAAATTCCAACATTCCTCAATATGGGATCATTAAGCTTGTGTTTGCTTCTTCCACACAGTCAAGTGTATGATATATCTTGTGTTTTGGCATATGATTGGTCTTTGTTTATTTTATTCTAAAATAATTGGTGCAAATGCTTGCTAAACCGTCAGTCATCACAGCACTCACAGGCTCCAACAGTCCGATGGATTTGCTGAACCTGTGCTCTTATTTGCCGAGGATTTATAATAACTTTGTTTCCTCAACTATTGGGGCAGCCACATAATTTAGTAACAAATGTGAGTTAACAAAGATTTCTGTATCTAAAGTTAATCCAGATAAATTATTCATTTTGCCTGTAGTGGCAATGAAAGTAAAGTGAGGGCTTCAACCACAGGGAGAGAGACTGGGGCATGTTCCTGCATGAGAGGGATTTAAAATGACTGTGCATGGATTAGAGAGGACTTGATGGATTTTAAACACAACTGTTGCCAAATCCAATAATGTGAAGCTTGGTCTCAGGACAATATACATTGTCCACAGTTGCCTCCAAATGGAGGACATGAGTCAGTCCTCATTGATTGGTTTGTAGTCACATACAAGACAGACAGGAAAGTATTACAGAGTAGCTCTCTCTGAAGGACATCTGTTGCACCTTATAGGTTTTTATGGTAATATGATTTCAAGGCATCAGCTGACATTGGACTTTTGAAATGTTATAAGCTATCAAGGTACTATCAAGGTTCCTTTATTGCCAGATAATATGTTTCCTCCATTGTTTATAGTTATCGTTCTCAGTTGTATATATGGAGCTGGCCCACCCACAGATGACTCATACCCTATGACACCTCCCCCGTAGTCCTGAGCCATAAAGGTCAATCCACCTTTCCCTTGCCGCCATTCCTATCCTGTGTTCTGGGCCAGCAAGGTTCTTCTGTGTATTTAAAGCCTATCACTTCCTCGGCTTGTCTCTGTAGTTACTGGTGGTGCCCTACAATAAAGATGCTTTAAAGATGCCTTCTGCGTGCTGCATATTTGTATCCCTGCTCCATAGTCCACGCTTTTGGACTTGACAACTCTACTGCACTTCATTGTATTACAGTAGGCATGTTTTATGGTGTAACACCACCTTGAAGGTGACTCAATGAAAAGAAAAAAAGTTGAATTTACCTTTTTGTGGAGAAGGTATACAGGACAGACCCAGCATTGCTTTCTCGCTGAGAGCATCTGGAAGCATCTTCTGGAGTTGAGAGAGGATGGGCAAGGGGTGCAGTTGCATCACCCATCACTGTGATGTCATCCACATGCACTGAGAAGGGAAAACAGCCTATGCCCAAAATGGCAACCAAAGAGCAGGTAAAAGCACTGGTACAGATCTGCTCAAGTAGTCTTAGGACTCAGGCATATCTCCTGTTGAACGTGATTAGCTATATTACATTTTTAAAAGCCCGCTCCTGGGTCACAGGCAGAATCTGCCCTCGGAGCTTTCATCAAGATAAGTTAAACAATGTAAATACGGAAAACATTTGCCTTTACATTTGCTTGGTTTTTTTTATGATAAAAAGGCCTACTGACAGTTAAAGCACTTTGGAATGTCCCTTAAAGTAAGAAATGCATCATGCAACTTCCAAGTTTTACTTTCTCAGATTTCAGATTTATTGTCAGAGTACATAAATGACATCACATATAACCCTTAGATTATTTTTTCCAGTGAGTGAGGCAGAATTACCACTTATTGGTAGTGCACGTAAAAAAAACTGTACACAACATACATGTAAACTGTTACATTGCAGACCAGCAGCAATAGAAATTCACCAAGAGACTGTTATTTTTAAAACAATATATTTATTAATTACTACTAATAGTATAACAACTTAGCTAACTTCACCCCAACATGCACAAGTATACACGTGTGTGTGTGTGTGTGTGTGTGTGTGTGTGTGTGTGTGTGTGTGTGTTTGTGATACCCAAACCACTACAGCTTAGACACAATTCTGGAAAGTTATTCCAAAGTTTAGTCTTAGAAATCCTGTGTTGAAACTCATACTTTAAAACTGATACACAGAAGTAATCATGAAGGAGGTAAAAGAGATTGAGTGATCAGACTGCCAAAAAACTCACAAATCCTTGTCGAGTTGCTTCCTTTCATATGAACAGTTGTCACAACTCCCCTCTTCCTTGCGTAGCAGAAACAAAACTTGCAACTTCCACAATGCTTTCAAAACCCAGGGACAAGGTTGAAATGACCATCACAATGGTCATGATCCAATGCAGGAATTGTCCTGTTTCCTTTACCAAAATGACCATTACAATGGTCACGATAGTTCAATAATTCCCCTGACAAGGAGAATCAGCAGAATTGTCCATTTCACACAGAATCACTTAACTTCTGTGTTCAGCAGGTTGATTGATCAATATTTAATCCTGTTTCTTTAAGTGTCCTAATCACATGACTCTCACTCCCTATCTATTTTTCCTGAATAAACAACCATTGTTCTTGGTTCTTCTCCCGGAGCATCACTTTATTTATAGTCAGTACTTAACAGTGCCACTCCATCTCACCACAAGCTGTGAATGGCTGCTGCATGCACTAATCCTTAAAATGGCAGTCACAGGCTCTAAAAGTAAACTAGGTAATTATAGGCCTTTGAGTCTGACTTCAGTGGTAGGTAAATTTATGGAAATAATTCTTAGGGATGGAATTTACAATTATTTGAATACCCAGGGACTGATTAGGAGTGATCAACATGGTTTTGTGCATTGTAGATCATGTTTAACAAATCTTATCAAATTTTTCAAGGTTATTAAGAAGGTTGACAAAGTGAAGGCTGTAGATGTTGTCTATATGGACTTCAGTAAGGCCTTTGACAAGGTTCAATCATTAAGGATTAATGTTGAAGTAGTGAAATGGATATAACAATGGCTAGGATGGAGATGTCAGAGAGTGGTGGTGGAAAATTGCTTGTCAACTCGGAGGCCGGTGACTAGTGGAGTGTCTCAGGGATCAGTACTGGATCCATTGTTGTTTGTCATTTATATTAATGATCTGGAAGGTAGGATAGTAAATTGAATTAGTAAGTATGCAGATGATTGGAAGATGGGTGGTGTTGTGGATAGTGAGAAAGCTTGCAGTGGGATATAGGACAGTTAGAAGAGTGGGCTGAAAGATGGCAGATGGAGTTTAATATTGAAACTGTAAGGTGTTACATTTTGGTAGGACCGATCAGCAAAGGTCCTGTATGTTAAATGGTAGACATTTGAGGAGTGCAGTAGAACAAAGAGATTTAGGAATTCTGGTACATAGTTCCCTGAAAGTGGAGTCACATGTAGATGGGGTGGTAAAGAAAGCTTTTGGTATGTTGGCCTTCAGAAATCAGTGAATTGAGTACAGGAGTTGGGATCTCATGTGAAAGCTGCGTAGGGCATTGGTAAGGCCAAATTTGAGATTTGGCTGTTTTGGTCGCTGAATTATAGGAAGGACATCAACAAAATAGAGAGCACAGAGAAATTTTCAAGGATGTTGCCGGGGTTTCAGGGTTTAACCTACAGGGAATGGTTGAGCAGGCTGGGACTTTATTCTCTGGAGTGTAGAAGATTGAGGGGTGATTTGATAGAGGTATTTAAAATTATGAGGAGGACAGATAGAGTCAATGTGGACAGGCTTTTTCCATTGAGAGTGGGGGAGATTCAAACAAGAGGACATGGATTGAGATTGAAGGGGGAAAAGTATAGGGGAAACATGAGGGGGAATTTCTTCACTCAGAGGGTGGTGGGGGTATGGAACAAGCTCTCAGCTGAGGTGGTAGATGTAGGCTCGATTTTAATATTTAAGGAAAAGTTGGATAGGCAGATGGATGAAACAGTTATGAAAAGTTATGGAGTAAGGGTGCAGGTCATTGAAATTAGGTGGGAGAAAGTGTTTGGCTTGAACTAGAAGGGACAAACTGGCTTGTTTTTGTGCTGTAATTGTAATATTGAAATGTGAGGTTGTAATAAAACAAATAAAGAAATGTAAACAAACTGACTGGGCAATACAGAGAGGCAAAAAAATCAATGAAATGTGAAAGTAAGAGTGCTTAAATGAGTCCCTGATTGAGTTTGTCACTGAGGAGTCTGATGGTGGCGGGGTAGCAGCTGTTCCTGAACCTGGTAGTGCGAGTCTTGTGGCACCTAGACCTCTTTCCTGATATAGAGCTTGTGCTGGGTGATGTGCATTCTCGATGATGGGGAGGATTTTTCCTGTAATGTCCTGGGCCTTGTCCTTTTACAGGGTTTTCTGCTCAGGGGCATGGGTTTCTGTGATGGAGCTGGTCAGCACATTTTCCACCACGTGTCTGTCGAAATTTGCCAGGGTTTCCAATGTCATACCAAACCTCCACAAACTCCTGATGAAATAGAGATGCTGACGTGCATTCTTCTCAATGCCATTAGTGCATTGGGTCCAGAAAAAGTACTCCAAGGTAGTGATTCCAAATAACTTAAATTTGTGCACCCTCTCCACCTCTGATCCCCTCGTAATCACTGGACTGTACACCTCTGGTTTTCCCTTCCTGGTTTTGGTGGCATTGAGTGCGAGGTTGTTGTTGGTGCACCATCCAGCCAAGGTTTCAATCTCCCTCCTGTACGCTGACTCATCGCGTCTTTCTCTACAACACGCTACTGCGGTTTCATGATTTGCAGAGAATCTCTCATAAAGATGAGCAGAGTCCTGCTGGGATGAATGGCCTGCTTGCCCTATCAGTGCAGGGATTATTTTAAAAATGATGTAATGTGGCCAAAATTCCAGAGGGAAGTATGCATGATTCTGTCCAACAGGATACTGGTATACTTTATTGCTTAGTAAAATGCAATGTACCAGGTAGCATGAGGTAATCTATTTTATCTGCAGAGCATCTCACTTGTTACACAGTGACAAATAGCTTTTTGCCAGGATTCAAAACATTCCAATGATAAAATTAGAATAATCTTTAAAAATTATTTAACTCATTCTTCCATACTTAGTCCGTAATTTATTATTTATAATGCAAACTCATTCACATGTTCTCTATTTTCCTGCGTGAACGTAAATGAAAAATTACACACGCTTTCCCACAGGAAGCATATCTACAAACCCCCTCCCCCCCCCCCCCCCCCACTTTGGGGTGAGGTCTGAGCTGTAAACTCTGGTGCTGAAGTTGCCACAATAAGTACAAAATTGTCCTGATGCAAAATAAAATAACTCTCTCTTTTCCTCTCCCAAATGCATGAAGAATGAGGATCCCAGCGCGCTGCACATGCTGTGTGCTTAATATGTAGGGACACATGCAACTCTAATCAGATGCTGACGAAGAGAGCATTCAAGGGCAAATCTTCTGCGCTTTGCAGTTAAATGAACCGTGTCAACTAACATACCCCTGAAACACATCTTTTAAGGTTATAGCATTATCGAGCTATAATGAGATATTAAACGGCATTGAGAAAAATGATGACCTCAAGAATAATGCTCCGAAGACAGATGTTATGATGGTTTGTAGCTTACTGAAATTCCTGGAGCAGAATTTCAAGAAGGTCTCTGAAGATTTTTTTTTAGCTTTCTCTTCAGGTCTTTTGACATTGCTTCGTGACTTCAGATGCTGGTCCTGGTTGTAAAACAAAGACGGCATCTTATTTTTTCCAGAAGAAATATCTATTGAATACTTTTTCAAAGGATAAAACATTGAAACATCTTTTGGCACAGAAGCCCACACCACAGAGATAAATTGGCTTCAGTGATATTGGTCAAAGGGAGATATTGATCAGGATTCCACTTTCTTCTTTAAAATTGTATCTTTGGGCTTTTACATCAATCTGAGGAGACAACCAGGGCCTCTCTGTGACAGCTCACCTCGAGACCAACTCTCCAACCCTGCAGGACTCATTCACAATGACTCCAAAATAACAGGTTACATTTTCTGCTTCGATCCCAGGTGGTATTAAACCCTCTGGGTACGGAGGCCTCAATCCTTTTCCACTACTTAATGAGACCGAAGCTGATATTTGGTTCCTTTTGGTCAAAATACTCTAATTTTGGCTATCAAAAATGTATATACAATTAACAATTGATCTAGCTTTGTCGCCAGAGAGAGATTACAAAACATCCACCACTCTTTCCATTGCAAGATGATTCCAAATTTCATTCTTCACGTTGTATCAACCCATTCCAACCTCTGTCTTTGGCCTCTTACATAGCTCCAATACAAGCTCAAGGAGCCGCATCTCTCTTTTGGTGAGTTTCTGCTGAGATTTCAGATTAAATTTCACAAATTCTTGTCAATCTTCTTCCTGGTGGGAGGGAAAGGGAAGGGAGTGTGGGGTGGGAAAAGTCTTTTAATAATTTGACAGCTTTTCTAAGGCTGCAAGATGGAAGGGAGGGGAGGCACAAGATAAACAGAACCACAGTTCTTGGACCACGCAGCACTGTACCTTGACAGGATGCTTCAATCATGCACCTGTAGAGGTTGTTAGGGGATGCTTGGAGGTATGCCAAATTTCTTCTGCTCTGGAGGAAGTAAGGTGCTGATGTGCTTTCTGGTCCATTGCATTGACAATGCTGGAACAGAGCAATTCAAAGGAGATGATTACCCCAAGAAATTTAAAGCTGTCGGCTATTTCAGCACTGTTGACATGTGTTTCTCTGCTTTGCTCTGGTGAATGAAACACTGCAAACTAATTCTATTGAGTTTTGCCACTCCTCCGGAAGTCTATGAACAACTCTTTAGTCTCACTACCACTGAAGGAGACGCTGTTGTCCTGGCACCAAGCCACAGGTCCCTGGCTATCTTCTGGAGAACATTAGAGTACAGGAACAGACTCTTTGGCCCTTCTAGTCTGTGTTGAACTACTTTTCTGCCTAGTCCCACTGACTTACACCCAGCTCATAGCTGTCCATGCCCTTCCCATCAATGCACCTGTCCACATTCTTCTTAAATGTTAAAATTAAGCCCACATTCACCATTTCTGCTGACAACTCTTTCCATGCTCCCACTATTTTCTGTGAGAAGAATTTCCCCCCTAATTTTCCTCCTAAACATTTTCCCTTTTCACCCTTAATCCATGTCCCCTGGTTTGTATCTCGCCCACCCTCAGTGGAAAAAGCCGATCTACATTTACTCTTTTGTTACACCTCATAGTTTTTAATACCATTATCAAACCTCTCTCATTCTTCTACGCTCCAGGGAATAAAGTTCTAACCTGTTTAACCTTTCCCTGTAACTCAGTTCCTGAAGTCCAGGCAACAACCTAGTAAATCTTTTCTGCACTCTTTCTATCTTATTATCTTCCTGCAGTTAGGTGACCAAAATTGCACACAATGCTCCAAATTTGGCCTCACCAATCTCTTCAACATCCCAACTCCAATATTCAATACTTTGATTTATGAAGGGCAAAAGCTCTCTTTACAACCCTATCTACCTGTGATGCCACTTTCAGGGAATTATGTATCTGTATTCCCAGATCCCTCTGTTCTACCACACTCCTCATTAACCTACTATTTACTGTGTATGTCCTTTCTTGCTTTGTCCTTCCAAAATGCAAAACCTCAACATTTGTCTGCATTAAATTCCATCTGCTATTTTGCAGCCCATTTTTCCAGCTGGTCCAGATCCCTCTACAAGTTTTGAAAGCCACAACACCGCCAACCTTTGTGTCATCTGCAAACTTGCTGATCCAACTATCCTCCAGATCATTGATATAGATTGACAAACAACAATGGTCCCAGCACCGATCCCTGAGGCACATCGCTAGTCACAGGCCTCCAGTCTGCAGTCTGCTTCATCATTGTTAGAGAGAAAGGGTGGAGTCATCCACAAATGTATAAATGTAGTTGGAGCTGTGCTTGGCCTTGCAGTTGCTGTACATTTTGATCTGCGTGTTTTGCTTTCTATGTGTTTCTCTGCTTTGCTCTGGTGAATGAAACACTGCAAACTAATTCTATTTATCTTTCTTCTTTGGCTTGGCTTCGCAGACGAAGATGTGTGGAGGGGGTAAATGTCCACGTCAGCTGCAGGCTCGTTTGTGGCTGACAAGTCCGATGCGGGACAGGCAGACACAGTTGCAGCGGTTGCAGGGGAAAATTGGTGGGTTGGGGTTGGGTGTTGGGTTTTTCCGCCTTTGTCTTTTGTCAGTGAGGTGGGCTCTGCGGACTTCTTCAAAGGAGGTTGCTGCCCGCCGAACTGTGAGGCACCAAGATGTACGGTTTCTATTTATAATATTTAGTTAATAACATAAAACAGGTCATATCATTTACATATTATCCAAAATTAGTATTGAATAAAAATAGATAAGATACAATCAAATCCTTATATATAAAAAGATATTTTCATCTAATTTTTGATCTGATCCTTAATAATCCGCATTTAAACCCATCATTATCTAATTATCTCAACTAACAGAAAAAAGGAAAGAAACAGGAAAAGGAACAAAAATCCCACCTACTAATCTAGCCCCTCCCTCTAAACAAGGTTAACTTGTATAAATTGTAAAGATATAAATCGAATAATCACCTTCAGATACCAGGCAGGGAGTCCTCGGAGCATCCGTACCTCTTAAATCTTCAAGTTGTGATAAAAGTCGATGAATGGGCCCCACATCATATCATCTTTAATGTTGTATCTAAATTTTTTTCCAAACTTGAATAAGACAGAATATCATGTAACCATTGGATACGAGTCGGTGAAGATTTATCTTTTCATTTCATTAGACTTGCCCATCTAGCCAATTCATTGGCTTTCAGATGTTGGATGGAAGTTGGATAGCCACCATAAGCACTGAGACTGGGAAACGTGTCAGGCCCGATGTCAGATCTAGCTCAATGTATTTAGAGAATCTGTGGAGCAAAGCTCAGGAAACCTCTGTGACCCTAGAAAGCCTGGATTTAAATCTTTAGATTGATTTGAAGAGGAGAATTATTTTTCATTTATTTAGTGCTATGCCATCTCACTATTACTAATGAGATAATGTCACGTTCAAGACATCAAAACTTGCTAAAGGAGCCTATGAATAATAAAGTAATTATATTTAATTTGAATTTAAGATGCAGCCAATCTACTCACTCTAATGCAATTACATTTTCTAACATTTTAATCTCTAATTAATCTTAATTACTTTATTATGTTTCTTAATCCTTAACAGTTTTCCAATCCCTTTAAATGGTTCCCTTTACCCTCTTTTGGAATTCTTTTTCCTCAATCAATGAATTACTTTCTCTCTTATTTTGTTTCAAAGCCATTGTCTTTGGTTCCATCAGAAAATATGCCACATTTCCATCTACATCCTCAATTGCTCTCAACAGTACAATAATAAGAGCTCTTCAAACTGTCCAATATAAACAGAACCTAATACATATTTGGCATTAAGTTCAAGTTCAAATTCATTATAATATAGCAGATGAAAGAGTGTTTCTCCAGACCACTATGCACACACATATACATGCAATAACATTGCACATAAAAATCACATACACATACAGATATAATTTAAAATAAATATTGATAAATACTTGGAATTATTCAGTTCAGTTGCAGTATACTGTTTATCGATCTTACACAGACTGTGGAAAGAAGCTATTTCCCAGTCTGGCAGACCTAATTTTGATGCTCCTTCTTGATTGTAGTAGGTCAAAGATACGGGTCGCCTGCAAGTCTCCAGCAGCCCACAGCCTACTTGGGCTCCTCACCTTGAGTTGCCAACAGCCCACTGCCTGTGTGTTTCTTCAAGCACAGAACCCGTCACTGGTCACCATCCCATGATTCGTCTCCTCTGCTTCTCCTTCTCAAATGGTGGGGGGGGGGGTTCTCCCCATTTTCTCTCCAGAGTCTTCAAGGCACTGCCATGTTGGGTGCAAACTGCATGGTCACAGAATTTTTAAATAAAACCACTGTCGGCTCCATTTACAGGCTGTAAAGCCTGCACGGAACCGATGGCAATCGGACTGGATGGTTGCACCAGAGGCAGCACTTCCATTACAGCAGCTCTGGCAGTGCCGCCACCTTCACTCTGGGGTATAGAATTCCATGGCTTCACCACGTTCCAAGAGGGCGACACAATGACACAGCTGGTTGAAGCGCTCCTTCGTAGTCTCAGGCAGCTGACCTGCCATGCAATCTATTTGGAGTTTGTAGATTCTCCCACTACTGCACTAATGTGTCCAAGAGTTTATTGTGGACTTTAGGAAGGAGAGGCCAAATTACCATGAACCTATCTTCATTGATGAGACAATAGTAGAAAGCTTTAATAGTTTCAAGTTCCTAAGCTTCCGCATATGAGAAGAAGATGGAGGGTTATGGGCATTGTGCAGGGAGGTGGGACTAGAAAGGGGTGTTTGGTTCGGTGCGGACTAGAAGGGCCTAATGGCCTGTTTCCATGCTGTAATTGTTATGTTATATGTCAACCCTCCACAGGAGCTCGATCGAAAGCGCCCTGGCCGGCCTGATCAGCAGGGTGGTACGGTTGCTACAGAGAAATGGATTGGAGGTCAATCCACAGGACCATCAGTGCAGCAGAGAGAATCACTGGAGTCTCTCTACTCCACCACACACTCCCACCCCCCGACATACCCATCGACGTGATCTATCGGGATCATTGTCAGAAGAGGGTGCTGAAAATTGTTGAGGGCCCCATCACATCACACACATCTTTCAGGTGCTCCCATCAGGAAAGATAGAGGGGTATCAGAGCCAGCACCACCAGGCTGAGGAACAGCTTCTTCCCACGGGCAATGAAAATGGTGACCAAAGAATCTGCTCACACTAACCATCCAAGATTCTCATATTCATGAAACAATATTTATTTATTTGTATATATGAATACTTCATCTTACATTTGTATAGTTTTCCTGTATGTGTGTTATGTCCATATGTGTATCTGCATGTTTTTGCACTGAGGTCCAAAGAACGTTGGTTCGTTGGGTTGTACTTGCGCAATCAGATGACAATAAACTTGACTTGACTTACTGGAAGTCCTCTCCATGGGGCAGCACCCAAAGGTGCAGAAGGCACACCATCATCTCTACTTTCTGGAGTTGAGGAGATTTTTGCACCAAGTCACATTCAGCTATGAAAGATGCAGCAGCGGTTTCTGGACCAGACACTTGACTAATGATCTGAAGGTGTGAGTTAAAACCCCACTGTAACAGCAAAGGAGCTTGGATTCAGTTAATTAAATAAATCTGGAATTAATAAACCATTATCATTAATAATAGTCAGGAAGCTACTTATATTGCTGAAATCAAACCATCTGGTTCACTCAACTCCTTTGGGCAAGAAGTCAGTCGTCCTTATCCAGTCTGGCCTCTATGTGATCCCGGACCCAAATTGCAGTGCAGATATTCGCAAGTCACCCAGTTCAAGGTCATTTAGAGGTGGAACAATAAATCCTTGCCTTGCCAGTAATGTTCTCATCATGTACTTTTAGAAATCAACTCAAGATTCCTCGTACTGCAATGCAAGCATCACAAATTCTGATCCACAGCTTCCTCTGCAAGATTCTCCCCTAGGCTCGAACTCAATGCTTCCTCGCTCAGCTCTCTAAAAGACTGAAAATAGTTGAAACTAATTACCACACCATTTAAAGAATTCACTGTTCCAAGCAACATTCTTAATGTGGCTTTCAAACAAATTCTATCCAAAGCTTTCCCCATGAACATTGCTCCGGCGTGGAGCAGTTTGTCGTATGACACAATCCTTAAAGGGGTGGCCATTTGCCACATTGCGTATCCGTCATGGAAATTTTTTTCCAGATAAATGCCCTTGAACACAAGTCCATCCGGCAGTGGTCAGCACGGAACATCCTGCAGATGCTGAGGACAAGGACTCAGTGAGGTGGGTCCCTGACCAGACTGTCCAGGTTATCTCTGGAACTCACTGACAAGCACCAGGACCTGGCCTGGGTGGCAATGAGAAGAGCCCTCCCAGTCAGATTCTTCCTGTGCAAATGAAATATCACCCAAAAAGTGTGTTGCCCCCGAGATGATTGTGATAAGGAGGAGACAGTCATCCACTCCTTTGCAGACTGTGGATTTGCTGAGGGTGTGTGGAGAAGGTTACAAGGGTCCTTGTCATGGTTCATCCCCAGCAGCAACACTACAGAGGATTCTGAATTATGGATTGTTCCAGGGATACATGTAGAGGTCTTCCAACACATTGAGGGAATGCTGCTGACTGGCACATTCCAGACAGCAGGAGCAAGTGGTGAGGGATGCACGGAGGGTCGGTCCAGCCAATGAATAGGGATTGTGGAGTTGTTGTCAAGGGTATCTTCTGCTACCAGTCTTTGAGGGTCTGAGAAAGCTGCTCAAGCATCAAAGTGTGGTGTTACATTGGTGCCAATGGTGCTATGTAATAGAGTTGTTTGTACTACAATCTTCAGTAACAAAATACAGAAAAATATGTGGAAAAAACATCTTTTTCCTTTGTTAATAATGTTTATTTTGGGGAAAAAAATCTTTGAAGTGGTGGGACTCTTAAACGAACAATTATTGTCCAGACACTGATAGTATAAATGTCATATTTATTCTACCCCCTGAAGTTACCTTCTTAATATCACTAAATGTGCTTAGTCAGCTTTTGACACATTGACCTTTGCAAATTAATGCATTGAGTTCAGGTGTTGAGGTGTTCTATTGAAGTTGATTCAGAGATTGGTGAGGCCAAATTTGGAGTATTGTGTTCAGTTTTGGTCACTTAACCATGGGAATGAGAGCAATAAGATTGAAAGAGTGCAGAGAAAATTTACAAGATGATGCCGTGACTTGACGAGCTGAGTTATTGGAAAAAGCTGAACTTTATTCCCTGAAGTGTCGAAGAATGAGGGGAGGTTTGATAGAGGTACTCAAAATTATGAGGGGTATAGAAGGGGTAAATGCATGCAGGCTTTTTCCACTGAGGTTGAGTGAGACAAGAACAACAGGACATGTGGTAAGGGTGAAAGGACAATTGTTTAAGGGGAACATTGGTAGGGGGGGGGGGATCTTCTTTACTCAGAGGATAGTGAGAGTGTGGAACAAGTTGCCAGTGGAGGTGATGGATGTGGGTTCAATTTCAACATTTAAGAGAAAATTGAATAGTTAGAAATGGGATGGATATGGTTCAGATGCAGGCAATGGGACATGGTGAAATCAATATTTTGACACAGATTACATGGGACCAAGAGCCTATTTTTGTGCTGTAGTGTTTGATGATTTTATAGTTCTATCGGAGTAGATTTTGACCTGCATTGGAAATAAAAATTGGAAAGAGGTCTCAGTGCCACAAAACTCGCACCACCAAGTTCAGGAACAGCTGCTACCCCTCCACTATCAGACTCTCCAACAACAAACTCAATCAGGGACTCATTTAAGGCCTCTTACTTGTGCACTTCACTGATTTTTTAAAATCTCTCCGTATTGCACAATTTGTTTACATTCATTATTTGTTTACAGTTCTTTATTTGTTTATATTTATATGATGTGTACAATTTTTTTTTGCACTGCCAATAAATGGTAATTCTGCCTTGCCCACAGAAGAAAAAGAATCTCAGGGTTGTATGTGATGTTATGAATGTACTCTGACAATAAATCTGAAAAAGATGCCTTTCATTTGCTATTCTCTGATGAGACTGAGTAATTTGGACATTTATCCTAACATAACTAGTTAATTTTCTTTTTGTGTTGTTTTTTTATGACCATTATCACATTTTCTCTTCATTGTCTCCTGACACCTCATGCGCCCTTAGTCAATCCTACAGTAGACTGTCTGTAATTAACCCAAGGTATGTGTGTTGATCCCTCTCACATTTCCCTTCTACTCCCTATGTACAGATAACAACATTGGACTAAAATAATTCTGCACGGTGACATTGAAATGGCATTGATTGTAGCACTGATGCAAACTAATTATATGTTTAGAATTGTCATAATTTCCTGGCTGTTTTCCCTCTCATATGAATTACCAGGTTAATGAGCCAAATAAACGTGAAGAACCAAACCAGTGAAAACGGACATATTTTTGAAGCTTATTCAGGGTACTGCTTCTGGCCACTTATCATTGTTGAGTAAGGTTAAATGGATGGTGCACACCAATGAGGGTATGAGATGTCATCATTAAACAATTTTCATGAGGTACACTTTCTGCCTCACCATGGAACATGACAGCACAGGAAACAGGCCATTCAGCCCTTCTAGTCTATGCTGAAACATCATTCCATTAGTCCCACTGACCTGCACCAAATCCATAACCCTCCAGACTTCTCCCATCCATGTATCTATCCAATTTATTCTTAAAATTTAAGATTGAGCCTGCATTTACCACATCAGATGGTAGCTCGTTCCACACTCCCACACTTCACTCTCTAAGTGAAGAGGATCCCCCCAATATTCCCCCTAAACCTTTCCCCTTTCACCCTAAAACCACGTCCTCTTGTAATGATCTCTCCTAATCTAAGCGGAAAGGGCCTACTCGTATTTACTCTGTCTATACCCCTCCAAATTTTGTAAACCTCTATCAAATCTCCCCTCATTCTTCTACACTCCAAGGAATAAAGTCCTAACCTGTTTAATCTTTCCCTGTATCTCAGCTCCTGAAGACCTGGCAACATCCTAATAAATCTTCTTTGCATTCTTTCAATCTTATTGATATCCTTCCTGTAGTTTTGCAACAGAGCTGCGCAAAATACTCCAAATTTGGCCTTTTACAACTTCATCATAACATCCCAACTCCTGTACTCAGTACTTTGATTTATGAAGGCCAAGATACCAAAAGCTTTCTTTACAACCCTGCCCTACTGTGATGCCATTTTCAGGGAATTATGTATCTGTATTCCCAGCCATTTACATTAGGGGGAACTTCTTCACAGCCATTTACTGCTGATTAAAGATTTACCTTCAAGCCCCCTTCTTTGAGGTTTTGGTCAACAATGCAAATGTGCTCTGAACAGGGTAAACACAAATTTCTGTAATTTCACTCCCATAAAATGGAGTTGATCTCATCTTTTGTCCCAGTCACAAATAGATCAAAGCAAAAGGAGGGGGAAGGGGGAGAGTGGGATTTTAAAAAACCCTCAGGCAACTTGTGGAATCATCTATTGGCGATCTAATGGAAAAATGTCTGCTCCTTCACTGGCTCTTGTCAGAGTCTGCATTCATTTCCCCTCTCGCTGTCACAAGGTCAGTCAGTCCTGACCTGAACACTTCCTTTGGATGGTAAATTAAGGCAAAGTCTTTCATGCTTCACAGACCTCAGTGCAATGTGTTTTTGTTTTACATGCTCTCTGTCATAACTGTCCTTAGTATACTCAAACAAGGTCCCAGTGGCAGCATGCAGCTCTCCGTACAGATGAGCAAACATAGTCTGGATATCAAGTTCAGTTCAATGCAAACCTGACCCCAGGCCTTCAAACTTGGCCCTGCTCCAAGATTCTGAAATTGTTGTCAGACGCAATAATCCAACTGAAGAAATGGCTCGGTGCCAAGTTTTTCATGTGCTGAGATAACAGTGACAAATTCACTTGTAATAGAGGATGATCTAGATATCAGCTGCACCAGGAGTGTTTGACTATTTGGAACATCTGTATCATTTATTTTGTGGTTATCGTTACATGCCTGCATAATTAAATCATTAGTTGTGGTTCAGTGACTAATGTCCTTGGGTCAGAGGCTTTTGGGTTTCTGTCCCACTCAAGAAAAAGGTGAGTTCAAAAATATCAGCAGGTATTCCAATACAAAGCAGAGTCAGAGAAGAGATTTAACTAAGACCTAACTCAGAAATGTAAACTCTGGTCCACTTACTACAGAACAGCTTAAATTTTTCATCGGAGTCTGTCATTGGGTCGACTTGCTTTGGCTTTAAAATCCTTTACCTGACAAATGGTGCAAAAAGTAAGATATTCGCATCAAAAGAAACCAGACATCTGGGCCCAGGGTTATTTAAGTTCAACAGGAAAGTTGGCAGATGCAAGAATTGTGGTGGAACATACATAAGTGCTGGAGAAACTCAGCAGGTCACGCAGCATCCATAGAAAGTGAAGAGTAACCAAAGCTTCAGGCCTGAGCCCTTTATCAAGATCTGAGCATAAAGCAGGTAGGCCCCTGAATAAAGAGGTAGGGGACAGGTAAAGAGGAGGGAAGAAGGGCTGGGGGTCAGGGAAGAGAAGTACAGGCTAACAGTTAAGAGGTCATGGGTGGGAAGGGGTATATCTCTGAATAGAGAGGGGAGGGAAGAGTATTGGGGGCTGAAGGAAAGGCAGGACAGAGAAAGAGAGAGAGTGAAGGGAGGGGTTTAACAGAGACTGGAGACGTTTATGTTAATGCTATCTGGTTGGGGAGTGCCCAAACGGAATATTAAATGTTGTTCCTCCAGTTTGTGGTGGTCTTGATATGGTAGTGCATGAGGCCATGAATAGACATCAGTGTGGGACTGGTGTGCAGAATTAAAATATTTGGCTATTGGGAGGTTCCTGCTATGGTTGCAGACAGAGCCAAACTGCTCATCGAAGTGATCTCCCAGTCTGCGTCCAGTCTCTCCGATGTAGTGGTGGCCAAAATTTGACCCCTGCAGATTCATGTGAAGTTTTTCTTCCTTCAGAAGGGCTGTTTTGGGCCCTGAATGATGGTGAAAGAGGAGATGTAGGTGCAAGTGTCGCATTTCTTGCACACGTAGGTGAGGACAAGGGGATCCTGTCCTTGTGGTATCTCGGGATGAAGGGGGACAGGGCAGATATGCAGGAATTAAAGAAGATGCAGGTAAGGGCTGAGTTGATGGCATAGAGGGGATGCTGAGTTTTTCTTTTAAAGGAGAACATTTTGGATATTCTGGAATGGAAGACGTTATACTGGAAGCAAATGTGATGGAGGCATAGGAATTGAGAGAAAGGAAAAAATCTTTACAGGGGACAGGGTGTTATGAGATGTAGGTGAGATAACTATGTGAGTTTGTAGGTTTGTAGAAAATGTCTGCAGAGAATTTTTCTCCCAAGAAAGAGACAGAGTGATTGAGAAAGGGGAAAGTGTTGCCAGAGATGGACCATGAATTTGTGGTCGAGGTGAAATTTTGCAGTAAAATGGATAAAGTGGATGAGCTGATCATGCAGGAGGCAGCTGCAATGTAGTCGTCAGTGTAGAGGAGGAAGAGTTGAGGAGCCTTACCTGCATGGGCTTGCAGCATGGATTGCTCCACAGAGCCAACAGAAAGGCAGGCTTAACTGGGACCCATGCGGGTATCCATGGCTACCTCCAACTTGGAGGAAGTGGGAAGAGTCAAAGCAGAAGTTATTGAGGGTGAGAAATTCTGCCAGGTTGAGGAATGTGGTGGTGGAGGGGGGTGGGTGGTAGGTGGGTCTGTTGTTGAGAAAGAAACAAAGAGCTTTGAGACTTTCAGTATGGGGAATGGAGGTGTACCGAGATGGGATGTCCACGGTGAAAATTAGGTGGCCGAGTCCAGGGAACTCGAAGTTGTTGAAGTGAAGGATGGCATGTGAGATACCCTTTACTTCCTACAGATGTTGTGTGACCTTTTGAGTTTATCCAGCACTTTTGTGCATTCCTGAGTTAATAGAGCGAGGAAAGATGTAGAGTCTGACCCATTCAATTTGAAGAGTTAAATTGCAGGGAGTGAAAATTTAGAGTGGGTTAATTCAAGTTAAATCAGGTGCAGAAAGATAAATAATATTGCCGAATTAAACTCAACACTCATAGGACTGATGATGTTGAATTTCATTGCCAGAGAAATTGATTGAAAATAATTAACGTAGAAAGTGTACCTAGACTGGAATGGATCAAGCTTTGCATCTAGTACACACAGTGAAACTTCATGATTCAATCTATTTCAATGATGAGTCAGGAAACAAGATTGTGTTGGCACTGACAAAGCAAAAAGAAAGCACATCTCAAACTTGTATCTCTCTCTGTGATACTGAGCGAGATAGGTCCATTAATCCAGAGTGCGCAGCGGGGTTAATGTAGCTGTTCGCTGTTAGGGTGCCAGCGAATCTTCCGGTCTCTGCAAGAAATCTACATGTTCTCCCTATGACCTGAGTGGGTTTTCATCAGTTCCTTCGGTTCCTTCCCACCCTCCAAAAGAAAATGTCCAGGCTTGTATGGTGATATGTTTCCTCCATTATATATAGTTATCATTGTTGATTGTATATATGGAGCTGGCCTGCCCACGGATGACTCATATCCTATGACTCCTCCAGTGGTCCTGGACCATCAAGGTCAAGCCACCTTTCCTAGGATCTGGGCCAGCAAGGTTCTTCTGTGTATGAAAGCCTATCGTTCCCTCAGCTTGTCTCTGTGGTTCCTGGTGGTGCCCTACAGCTTGGTAGGTTCATTGAATGTAATTACCAGAATCAGCTTCTACTGTGTGGTAAATAAATAGATAGATATCACCTTGGCAATGATTTGAAAGTAATGTCTTGGCCAATAGTCAAAGGGTAATGGAAGCCAACTGGAAAGAACCAGTTTCCTAAATACATGTAAAAACGCACAAAAATGCTGGAGGAAGTCAACCAATCTCACAGCGTCCATAGGAAAGCTCAGGTCCAAAATGTCGCTAATACCTCTTTACCTCCTATGCAGGGGCGCAGCCTAGTTCTAATGTTAGGGGAAGCGAGCGCATTAAAAAAAAGGCACCATGACACATACCTGATGGTGAGACTGGCGGGCCACACTGATTTTTCAACAGCATTGGGCCGGAGTGCCCTATTTCTTTCTATCAGCCCTGCCAGGTTCCTCCTGCACGTTGTATGTTGCTTCAACAATCCTGATCAGGCAAACAAGAAGACCTGTACATGCTGGGGTCGAGTGCACTACACAAACGTCCAGCACCTTTGGGTAGTAATTCAACTAAACACAATCTGCTGGAGAAACTCAGAGGGGTGACCTTTCTGATGCTGCTCCATCCACCAGAAGATTGGGTTTAGCTTCAGATTCCTGCATCTGCAGTCACCAATGTGTCTCTATTCCTTAATCCAGGCAAGAAGTTGTCTTCACCAAATTAATTCAACGTTGTAGGGCATCTATTGCTACCTGGATGCACAGGACCTGAGAACCAGCAGAGTGCATGGCATATGCATTTCTGTTTGATTTAAATGTCCACAAAAACTTTATTGACACTTTGTAATTCTGGAATCACTAAGTATCATATTTTCCATATTACAGAGCATAATTACTCCTAAGACACATGGTCTTTGATCCATTTACCCCACTCTATTTGCAAATCTCTTTTGAAAGAAATATATTGAAAGTGACCCCGTGTTCTCCCCAATTAATCACAGGTAACATGGAATATCAATGGGTGTTTTATGCATGGCCAAATCCACCTAAATTTCAGATTACTTATTAGATTCAGATCCCAGTCTCATCACGAATATTATATGTAAAGGGTAAAACCGGCCCTGTCTCTGAATCTCTCATCCCACCTTTCGGCAGCTCTCCACCCCCATATTTCTCCTATCAGAGAGCTGCACTCTCCCCAATCACTTCTCAGCCTCTTTCCTTTGGCCTCCCACCTGTGTCCATCTCTTACCTGTAGGCTGCGCTCTTTCTCTTCCCCTCTCCTTCCTCCCACCCCCACCTTTTTATTCAGACATTGGGTCCAGCTCAAAATGTCGACTGCCTTTTGCTTTCTGCATGACCTGCTGAGTTTTTCTAGCACCTTTGTGTACCTCACTAGACCCCATCTAAAGATCCCCTGAAGGACCCTGCTCCAACATGAAACACATCTAATTCTGGGTTCTAACTCAGCAGAAAGGCGGCAACATTCCTTGGCCTCCTTATCTCGGTTTTACTGCTGGTCTTATTGGTTTTGGCCATTCTTTATGGTGAGCTGAGAAAGTCCTTTACTTCTCAATGACCTGGGAGCCATCCAGCACAGATTGGGAGCCTCCTGCCCACGGCGGGCAACGACTGTGGAACAACTCCCGTATACCAAGCAGTCTCATTCCCAGCAATTACCAGTTGGAGTTATGGTCATACCTGATTCCTGGGCAAAACCAACTCAGTGAGATTTTGGGCCAGGTTAATGAGACGGTGTGATGTACAGAGGAGATGGGTTGGCTTTCAGCATTGGTGGCACTGAGCTTCACTCCTCTCCGGCCATCCGTGTCACTTGGCTTGAAGTTCAGAACGACTACCTGGTGCTTGAACTGAATAACACTCTGGTGCCAGGGCAGGAGGGTACCGCCCAGGCCATCTACAGTGGACTACTGGAGGAGAAACGCACAGGCCTTTTCGTCAGCTACCACCAGGAATGGGGCATCAGCAAGTAAGTGGGTTCGAAAACTAAGGAGGGGTCGGGGCACTTCCTGACCAATACACCCCCTTCGAATAAAGGCACACTGTCAATGTTCGGAGTTTTCTGCTACTACGTGCCAGATTGCCCTCCTAGCTCTTTACTGAAGTGGTGTGTTAGATGGCTAGTAACCCAAATCCTTAACTCTTTCTCCCCCACCCTCACCCCATTGGGTGAATGCTGCAGAGATGTCCCAGGGCCGCTGTAGTTCCAATAAAGTAGGGTTCAATGCAGGGGTGTAGCAGTGAGGGAGGGGGGGGTGGTGTCATGGGGGGGTGGTATATGGGGGGTTGGGGTCATATGGGGGGGCTGGTGTCATATGGGAGGATGGTGTCATTAGATGGGGGGATGGTGTCTTTGGACTGGAGGGAGGGGGAGCCGTCACTCTCCCTGCACTCACCACTGCTCCTATGGATGCTGCGAGACGTGCTGAGTTCATCCAGCATTTCTATGTGTTTTTACTCCTGAATAAATGTATTCCTGGAACTGATTTCCCTTTCCTTAATTTTTATTCAATTAAGTTTCACTCTGAGTTTTATAAAATTATAATGTATATCCAAATGTAAGTAAAAGAGACACAAGAGACTGCTGTCTGGAGCAAAAGAAAACCTTGAGAGGAACTCAGTGGGTGAAGCAGCATGTGTGGAGTGATGTTTTGGGTCAAGACCTTGCATCAAAATGAGGAGGTACACCAAGGTGAGATAGAGGGGTGAGGCAGGGGCTAACAGGTGCAACCAGGTGAGGATTGGGATAATGGGAAGGAAGATGGAGGCAGGTTAGGGAGAGGTGAAGTTGGGAGACAACAGTTGATGGGTGAGTGGCGAGATAAGGTGTAAACTATATTCTATTTATTTTTGTTGGTGAAGACCAGATGAATATTTTTTATTAATAAATTCTCAGGATAGGCTGCCCAGTCTTTTTTTTAAGATTAGGTGGGGTTTCATATAATGAAAATATTTCTTTTTTGTGAAGATTTTTGTTTGAGAGTTAAGAACATCTTTGTTAACCGTGCTGTAATACAATATGTTATATATAATGTCAAATAAGCTACGCTGGGCGGGGCATGTCTCCAGGATGAAGAATCATCACCTGCCCAAGATTGTGCTGTATGGCAAACTCGCCATTGGCCACTGTGACAGAAGGGCTCCAAAAACGAGATACAACGACTCTGAAGAAATCCCTCGGTGCCTGTCTCATTGATCATCGCCAGTGGTCTGCTCCAGCATCCGATCGTATAGACTGGTGACCCACCATTCACCAGTCTGTCACTTCCTTCAAGAACGCATGCTGGGCTGGCCTTGAGAACAAAAGGAGATGGAAGAAGAACCGTGACGCAGCAGCACCAAACCCAGAACAGAATTTCCCTCGCAGCTGCTGCGGCTGTGCATGTCTGTCTCACATTGGCCTCGTCGGCCACCAGCTAGCCTGAGCAGATGTGGGAAGTCCCCTTCAAAAATCTTTGTTTGAAAAGTCAAGCAATGATTGATATAATGATTACTTTCCCCCTTTTTGATATGTGGTTCTGTTCTCCTCATGTATTATTTACCTATAATGTGATTAATAAAAAGATTGAAAAAGAAAGGAGTGAAAAAATTGGGGACAAATGGAAACAGGTTGGGGAAGCGAGGCCACAGTTGGAGATAGAAGCTGAAAGGTGATAAGCGGAGACTTGAGGCTATAGATAATGAAATCTAATAAGGAAGGTGATAAGTGGAAGCAGAAGAGGGAACAATGATAGCCAGGTGGAACCAGTTGAGGGAAACAGGAGACCTGGTAGGTGTACTTAATAGATGATAAGCCCATGTTTTTGTTGGCTTAGTAGATCTGTCATTCCAAATCTATTCTGGCATCACTCTCAACCCTCTTCATCTGCAACATCAATGACTGCATTGGTGCTACTTGTCAGCTCTGCTCCATTCCCAACATTTCTACTCCAACACCTACTCCTCCCCCCCATAGAGAAAATAGATAGAGTTTCTTTGGTCCCCACCTTCCACTCTACCGCCCTTTGTACCCAGCACAATATCCTTCATCAATTCCACCAGCTGCACCCCTATTCCTGTTTTTTCACCCAACCCCTGTCTGCTTTTTGCAGGGACCACTCTAACCTTGAATCCATGGTTCGCTCATCCCAACCAACCCGCCCCTTCCTTGGCACATTCTCCTGTAGCTATTGGAGGTTCCATATCTGTTTTTTTTACACCTAGAGCACTGCAGCACAGAAGCAGGCCCTTTGGACCATCTCGTCTGTGCCCAACTATTCTTCTGCCTAGCCCTGTGGGCTTGCACCCAGCCCTCTGTACACCTCCCATCCATATACCTGTCCAAATTTTTCTTAAGGTCAAAATTGAGCTCGCATTCATTACTCTCTCACTACTCTCTACATGAAGAAATTCCCCCAAAACATCTCGCCTTCACACTTATCTCATGTCCTCTAGTTCTTGTCCTCTGTTTCTTCCCTCACCACCAATCAAGAACCTAAACACCCCTTCCACATCACACAAAGATTCACATTCATCTCCTCCAACCTCGACTATTGTATTCAGTGATCTCAATGTGACTTCATCAACATTGTATAAACCAAGCGTGTGCAGATAAACAGCTATGATCAACACCTACACTTGGTTGGCATAATGCCAATCCTAAGCTCCTGGATGCATGGTTTGTCACCTCTCTTTCCCATTTCCACACCAACCTCTCTGTCCTGGGCCTTCTCCAATGCCAAGATAAGGCCAAACACAAACTAAAGCCAATACTAACCCCAGCTTCTGTCAAGCTAGTCTGCAACACAACGGTATGGTCATTGAAAGTTCTCATTTTCAGTAAGCTGCACCCCCTGTGATCCTTTCTTTCTCCTTCCGATCCACCTAGGGATCTCCTGTCTCCCACTTGGTTCCATTTGTCATTCCTCCACAAACTATCCCTCCTGGGTCTCATCTCCTCCCCCATCTGATTGCATCTGCCTATCACCTACTCCTTTTCTGGTGCCACACCTCACCTCTCCTGGTTTCATCTGTCACCCCCCCCCCCCCACCGTCTTGCTCCTCCCTCTCATGTACAATCTAGATTCCCTCTCAGTTATTGTGAAGGGACACGACCCAAAACTTTCAGCAACCCTTTATTTCAACAGAAATAAAGTTCATTCCTTCCTTTGCTCTTTAAGAATTAAAACCTCACACCGGTGGATATCAGGTAGCCACCATGGACTGTCGATCCTTCAGCGGGAATCTTTTTTCCCCCACTGTTCCCGCTTGACCTGCTGAGTTTTGTTTTTATTGGTAGCTTAATGTGAGTAGGCAGATGGTGTGAATAAAACACAACAAAATGGCCCCATGTTCCTCAAATTAGTCAACTGATGTGCCATGTTAAAGTTCTCTCAGTGCGTAGATGATCCTTAAGGTAGGTGAGAGTGCAGTTTGACCTTGCAGAAAATTTTATTAATACTATAGAGAGCATGAGTGGAAAACTTTGCCTCATTTACTTGCTTTCTGGGTATCCCTAATATTTAGATGGATGATTTGTATTTTGAATGAGCTGAGTAGAAAGACAGTTGTTATTCTAAATCCATTCAAAAGTCATGGTTAAATCGCATCCTTCCAGTTGGATGGAGTCCAATTTTTCCTTTAATCAAATATCCATAAAGAGATATGAATTAAAAAGGATAGAATAACTTCCCTTTTAAGGCAGACTATCAATTTTGATTGACTATCACTATAAAGTTAAATATTTCATTTGGCATTTGAATGGTTATTACAGCCACAAATAGTGAACAGTTTTATAACGTGTATTTTTTATAATGTATATATTTTCCAAGACCTGCTACGAAGATATTGCTCGATGGCAAAGCTCTGGTTGTAGTTAGCTTCACGTTTAAGTACTTCTCCTGAAGAGATTTGCAATGAGGTGCCTGTGGCATCTTCCACAGAGAGTTCAACAGTTCAGCCTCCCCTATTACATGGGTGACCATTTTCTTCATTCCCCTTGATTGTGGGAATTCTTTCAAGTAAAATATTTACAGACCATTGCAGGTCTCCAAGCCTGAAATAAAAGCACATAAGTAAGGCTGATGAAAATGGAAAGATGTTGGAGTGGATCTGTGTGTTGATTTCAATTTATATTCAAATTGCAATGTTGGAGCAGGAGACGTATTTTAAAGAACATTGAGCACAAATAAGTAGATATAAATCTCACGGTGCTTCAGATTGAAGAGGCTTTCTCTATGACATGCCAAGGCTTTCAGTCAGTTCTATAGCTGACTTGTGACATGGAAGGAGATGGAAATCCCTCTGCGATTTGGCTCACTTACTAACTAGTAGTACAGGAAAACCAGGGACTGACTTGGGATAGTCAACATGGCTTTGTGCATAGTAGGTCATGTTCAACCAATTTTATAAAGTTTTTCAAGGAAAGTTGATGAAGGAAAGGATGTAGATGATGTCTACATGGAACAAGTAAGGCCTTTGACAAGGCCCCACATGGGAAGTTAGTCAGGAAGGTTTAGGCACTTATTATTCATGGTGAAGTAGTGGACTGGATTCAACAATGCTGGATGGGAGAAGCTAGAGTGTGGTGGTGGATGATTTGCTTCTCATACTGGAGGCCTGTTACTAGTGGTTTGTTTCAGGGATCGGTGCTGGGACCATTGTTATTTGTGCTCCCTATCAGTTATCGGGATGATACTGTGGTAAATTGGATCAGCAAGTTTGCAGATGACACTAAGACTGGAGGTATTATGGACAGTGAAGAAGGTTTTCAAAGTTCCTGAGGGATCTGGACCAGCTGGGAAAATGGGCTGACAAATGGCAGATGAAATTTAATGCAGACAAGTGTAAGGTGTTGCATTTTGGAAGGACAAACCAAGAAAGGACAGATATGGTAAACGGTATGGTACTGAAGAGTGCTGTAGAACAAAAGGATCTGGGAATACTGATACATAATTCACTGAAAGTGTCATTACAGGTAGACGGTTGTAAAGAGAGCTTTTGGCATATTGGCCTTCATAAATCAAAACATTAAGTATAGAGGTTGGGATGTTGTGGCAAAGTTGTATAAGACATTGGTGAGACCAAATTTGGAATATTGTGTCAGTTTTGGTCACATAACCGCAGGAAAGATACCAATAATATAGAAAGAGTCCAAAGAAAATTTACTAGAATGTTGCCCGGACTTTAGGAACTGAGTTACAGGGAAAGATTAAATGGGTTAGAAATTTAATATTAATCCAAGCTCAATTTTAACAATGAAGAAACATTTGGACAGGCATATGAATGACAGAAGTATGGAGGCCAATGAACTGGGTCAGTAGGACTAGGCAGAAAAATGGTTTGGCATAGATGAGAAGGGCCAAAGGGACCTGTTTCTGTGCTGTAATGTTCTACAGTTATATGATTCTATATGTCCTTCAAAAGCAGATACCGTAAATATTCGTGTATAATGTGTTCCATGTATAATGTGACCCCCCCCACCATTTTTAAAAAAAATTTTTTTACATTTTAAATGCTGTTCTTATTTAATGGTTGTGAATTTACTTAAAAATAATTTTTAGCTTTAATCGCATAGAATAAATATTTACACTTCCAGCTGCAGGGATCTGAATCCAACAATTCAGTCGATCCCCATATCTCTCCACATTAAAATTACAAAAAGTCTACAGACTGAGATTTACAGTATTTGATTGTAATTTACTGCTACTCAGACTATGAATTATTGCTATCATATGGGAATGTTTGCTGAGTTCCTCCTGTTGAACTTGAACAAGAGCTTCTTTTTGCTGTAATTGTGCCTCCAGCTGGGACTCCTGTACTTCAAAGGACGACAACTTAATGCTAAGTTCTTTCCTTGCTAACTCAGTCTTGCTAAGTTCCTTTTGGAGAATGTCAATAGTTTCTTCCATGTCTTCCTTCTCCTTTTCCATTGTTTTCATTTTTTCATGTTGTGCCTGGTTCTTTTGTTGTAAAACCAATAGTGCACTGTCCTTCTCCTGTAATTGATTACATAAATCATGTTTCTGACTTTCCAATTCTGCCAACTGAGCTAGGCACCTATCATTCTGTTGCTTAAGGGAGTCCATTTGATTTTTGAATAATTCACACTGTTTGTTCAACGAGTTATGCTCAATCTGAAGTTCTTTAAACTGCCTTTCTACATTATCAAAATTTTGGGAAAGATTTTTTGAAATAATTTTTAAGGATTCATGTTCTTCACAAATAGCCTGTAGTTTACAATTGTGTTGGTAAAGCTCTTCAGTATTAGCCTTGGCACGATCAAATTCCAGAAGCTGAGTCTTCAGCACTCCATCAAGTTCTTCATTTTTTCTCTCTGCGTCCATCAGAAGTGAAGCTAACTGTCGTGCCTTTGCTTCTGAATGGGCTCTCTGGCAACAATACTGTGCAATTAAATGATCCGCCTGTGCTAGGGCCAATGCTTTAGCTTCTAATAAGTCCTGTAAATGATTTTCTTTGGATGCAAGAGAGGAAAGCTGTTGCTCATAGACATCCATCAGATCTGAAAGTCTAACATCCTTCACTTGTTCCTTCAGCTCTGTTCCTAACTGCAACTTATCAATCAATTCATGAATATTTGATCTGGTAGCATCAACCCCCCCATCATTTTTGAGGGGAAAAAGGGGGAAATATTTTATCCCCATGTTTAATATGACTCCCCTCCCCTCACCCACCTGAGTCACGCTGCTGTCTCTCTGGCCGCTCCCCCGCCCAAGTTGCACTGCAATCTCTCATGACCCCCCCTCCCCTCACCCTCTTGAGTCACACTGGCGTCTCTCCATCCGCTCGCCTGCCTGTCCGCCCGATTCATGATGTTGTCTCTCATAACCCCCCTCCCCTCACCCGCCTGAGTTGCGCTGGCGTCTCTCCAGCCCGAGTCACGAGTCGCAGAAAAAAAATTAAATTTTACTCCCGTGTATAATGCGACCCCCTTATTTTTGAGGGGGAAAAGGGGGAAATTATTTTTGCCTTATACTCAAATATTTACGGTAACTTTGCAATGATAGCACTCACTGAGTCCCAGAGCTAAACATCAGACAAAGTAACAACAAAAATAATTATAAATGTTCAGTCCCATCATTTGGGCACAGATAGGTTTCAGCGTCCAGCATGTCCCTGAACAGATAGACTTTCTGAAAGGGGAAGGAGAACAGGGAATGTGGAAAAACAGGTAGATGCCTGATTAAAAAGGTGGGGAGAGGAAGGGGTGGAGGAGGCAAGAGGGAGGAGCATAGGCCATCAAGAAAGAGGTAATAGATGGATATAAGTCTTCTTTCTTTAGCTTGGCTTCGCGGACGAAGATTTTTCGAGGGGTAAATGTCCACGTCAGCTGCAGGCTCGTTTGTGGCTGACAAGTCCGATGCGGGACAGGCAGACGCGGTTGCAGCGGTTGCAGGCGAAAATTGGTTGGTTGGGGTTGGGTGTTGGGTTTTTCCTCCTTTGTCTTTTGTCAGTGAGGTGGGCTCTGCGGTCTTCTTCAAAGGAGGTTGCTGCCCGCCGAACTGTGAGGCGCCAAGATGCACGGTTTGAGGTGAGATCAGCCCACTGGCGGTGGTCAATGTGGCAGGCACCAAGAGATTTCTTTAGGCAGTCCTTGTACCTCTTCTTTGGTGCATCTCTGACACGATGGAGAGCTCGCCATATAACACGATCTTGGGAAGGCGATGGTCCTCCATTCTGGAGACGTGACCTACCCAGCGCAGTTGGATCTTCAACAGCGTGGATTCGATGCTGTCGGCCTCTGCCATCTCGAGTACTTCGATGTTAGGGATGAAGTCACTCCAATGAATGTTGAGGATGGAGCGGAGACAACGCTGCTGGAAGCGTTCTAGAAGCCGTAGGTGATGCCGGTAGAGGACCCATGATTCGGAGCCAAACAAGAGTGTGGGTATGACAACGGCTCTGTATACGCTTATCTTTATGCGGTTTTTCAGTCGGTTGTTTTTCCAGAGTCTTTTGTGTAGTCTTCCAAAGGCGCTATTTGCCTTGGCGAGTCTGTTGTCTATCTCGAGGAGTTCTCTGATTGGAGAAGGAAAGGAAGGAGGCTAAATGAAAGGATACAGTGATAAGGGGAGAGAGATTGGGAGGAGGAGGTCGATGTTGGGGTTCTTCTGTTCCTCAGACCCTACTGTGGTGATATGTAATTACACCACTAGGTCACAAGGGGTCATCCCAGTGACCTTGTATATAAAGCAGTCCAGAGCTACAGTCTCGCCTTCCAGGTTCATCTTGCAGAGTCAAGACCTCTTAGTGTACATATTAGTTTATTAAAGCTGTCTTATACTCACACTGGTGGTATGATTATTGTCAGTATACCATCCATTCATGATGTAAGTCCAAGTCTCATTGTACTCCCAAAATGCATCACCTCACATTGATCTGTGTTACCTTCATTTGCCATTTTACCGCCTATCATCTATATCTCTGTAATCTAAGAGCTTCATACCAACAACAACTCTGCCAATAGTCGTATTAACTGTGAACTTTCTGATCACATCCACAACCAAGTGTGGATATAATTATGATGTTAAAAAGACATTTGAACTAATCTATGGATTTAGAAGGATGCCGGCCAAGTGCAGGGAAATGAAACTATCGCTGAATGCCAACTGGGTCAGCATGGAGAGTCTGTTCTGTGCTGTGTGGCACTGTGGTACTGCTGAGTCACACCTATCCAAATTCCAAAAATAACCCTCTGCTATCACCCTCGGTTTCCTATTGCCAAGCCGATTTTGGATCTAGTTTGTTAACTTACTAGGGATTCCATGGACCCTCTCCTTTTTGAACCAACCTCCCATGAAGGACCTTACACAAGGACATATGAAAGTTCACATTTATGGCCCTTCTCTCATCAATTGCACTTGTTACGTCTTTTCCCCCTCCCCCCCAAAAATTCCACCCTCTCTGAGTTTGCATAGTTAAGGCAATTCAGTTACTATTTTACAAATTGAATTCCCCCAGTTCAATTTTTTTTCCATCTCCAATTCTCTCCCTCCAAATTGTTTGCCAATTTGATTGATACTCTGGATTGAGCCAGTTGCCTCTGCTTCTCCTGCTAGAGTAGGTGATGCCTCTGTGGGTTTGCTGTTCATGGATGTGCATATGTTACCCAAGATTAACTAATGCAAACTTCACGCAACAGTGTGACAGACTTAAGAGACCAATTCTTGGAAGAATATAAATCTGTTATACAGCAAAGATGCCTACATTTCCTTTTTGAGAGATGTTTGTGCTAATAATGTTCTTTGAGTACATCCACATTTGAGAAAATGATCCATCCCACACATCAGGACTTTGATAGTTTTCTGGTCAGTTGATGTGTCTGGCCACTCCTTAACTGGCATTTAGTGCTGCTGTGTAAACAGGCTGACTGAAGGAGAATTGGTTTGTGGTTTAGGCTGTGCAGTATTTAATTTCAATGCAATGTTTGTCAGTCACAGAGATTAACTGCATGAAAATGAACACCCAACAGCTAATTAATCATCAGTCGTGAAATATAGAGGTCATAATAAACCCAGCTCAGAGAATACACAATGTACAGTAAAATTCTTAAAAATCCAGGCTAAAATTGGGTCGGTCTGGATTTTTGGATTTTTCCAGATTCTCGGCCACTTGCAGTCCAGAGCTTCTGAAATGTTTACCTTCTTCTACCAATGAGCCTTCCCCTTCACCTCTATTGACTCAGCCCACGCCCACATTTCCTCCATTTCCCGCTCATCTGCCCAGGCCCACTCTGCCCCCAGACGCACCCAACATAGAATTCCCGTCATCCTCACCTACCACCCCAGCAGCCTCCACATCATCTGCCGGAATTTCCGGCAATTGCTACAGGACCCCACCCACATCTTTCCTGCTCCTCCTCCCTCTCTCAGCCTTCTGCAGGGACTGCTCCCTCTGTGATTCCCTCATGCACTCATCCCTCCCCACCTATCGCATCTCTGGCACCTTCTCCTGTGCCCTCAGGAGGTGCAACACTCATATCCACACATCCTCCCTCCCCACAGTCTGGGGCCCCAAACAGGCCTTCAATGTTAAGCCACACTTCACCTGTACATCCAGAGGACTTATTTATGCATCCGGTGTTCCCTTTGTGGCATTCTCTGCATCAGAGAGTCTGGTCACAGATTGGGAGATCACTTCAATCACGACCTCTGCTCCATTCGCAAACACAACAACAGCCAAATTATTTCAATTCTGGGTCACACTCCTGCACTCACATGTCTGTCCATGGCCTCATGCACTGTCCCACCCAGACCACCTGCAGATTGGAGGAACAACCCCTTATTTTCTGTCTGGGCACCCTCCAGCCACATGGCATGAACATTGTCTTCACTGCTTTCCATTAAGTCTGCTTGCGTTTTCTTCCCCCTCCCCATTCCCTTTCCAGCTCTTTCACCTACACACCCCCCCCCCCGCAGAGCTGCTGTCCCCTCCCTCCATTCTCCACCTAGCATCTCCTGCCCTGCCAGCCCCTTCCCCCTACCAATCTTTTATTGAGAGGCTCACTGGCATTTTCTCATACTTTGATGAAGGCCTCAAGCCAGAAATGCCATATGCTACATAAAAGGACACTGTTTGACCTGCTGAGTGGCTCCAGCATTGGGTTTTTTTTATTGAAGTGAAATCCTGATTACTTTGTGTTGTATTGAAGCTCTCTGTACCTGATCCACATCAAATGCTCATCTCTACCAATTGTGCCACAAACTGCACAAATGTGAGCCTGCCTCGTTTAATTTATTTAGTGTGCTATTTGAGAGATGCTTCGTTGAGTTTAAAACAGTCTGCTTTCAGGTTAAATACAATGAATCCCTTGTTGAAATCATTAAGCAATTAAATTGCATGGAATCAGGTAAGGGGCCAATTACTAGCAACCTCCTAAAAGAAGGAACTAATCCCTAAGGAGTAGTCATCAATACAGTGAAAAAGGAAAAGTATAAAACTATAGACAGAAAGGACGTGAGTTATATAACACACTAGAATCAGAACCAGAATCCAAATTTATTGTCATGAACAAGTTGTGAAATTTAGTGTTTGTGGCAGGATCACAGTGGAAACATTCATATTATGACTATCTTACAACATTACTGTGGTGCGCCGTTAGCCAGAATCAGACACACACAATGTAAGACTGGACAACAGGCTTTAATCCACAAAGACTTCCACAGAGCCAGGCTGGCTGTGGCAGCAGCAACTCGGAGTGAGGCCTCAGGAGGGTGATTGACACCCAACCGGGTGGGGCTTGATCCCTTCAGGCTGATTGATGGACAGCCGTCCAGGTATTGTCCTGTCCCCTTACACTCCTACAGGTACAGAGGTTGCCCCCTGCAGTAGGCCGGTGGTGTACCACCACAATTACTATATATAAAAAAAGAAATAATAGTGTACGAAAAGTAAGGTTATGTCTTTGGTTCATTGATTGTTCAGGAATTTGACGGCAGCAGTGTGGTGCGCTGAGGTAGCTGCAAACAAGCACAAACTCAAAAGACTGTCCAACAGGCTTTATTTAGTCTGAACACCAGTTCATGCCTTGGTGGCTCCCCGTGTGACTGGCTCAGGAGGGGCTGGTTCAGGTTTATAGTCAGGGCGGCTGATTGACAGCTGGCCAGGTGGAGTCAGCCCCTTAGGTGGTCTTCCTGCAGGTACAGAGATCGCCCCCTGCAGTAGGCTGGTGGTCTTATCGCCACGAGCGGGGAAGAAGCCGTCCTTGTGCTGCTGTGTCTTCGTCCTTATGCTCCTGTACCTTTTCCCGATAGTAGCAGAGTGAAGGCGGCGTGGCCTGGATGATGGGGGTCTTTGAGGACAGAAGCCTCTTTTTTAAGGCACTACCTCATGTAGACATCCTCGATGGAGTGAAGTCTGGTGCCTGTGAAGCCGCAGGCCGAGTGAACAACCCTCTGGAGTTTATTCTTGTCCTGAATGTTGGTGCCTCCATACTAGGCAGTGATGCAACCAGCTAGAATGCTTTTCATGGTCCACCTGTAGAAGTTTTAGAGAGTCTTCAGTGACATACCAAATCTCCTCAAGACACCTCACAAAGTATAGCTGTTGGCGAGCCTTCTTTGTAATTGCATCAACATGGAAGCTCGAGGACAGGTCTGCGAATATGTTGACACCCAGGAATTTGAAGTTTTTGACCCTCTACACTACTGAGCCCTCAATGAGGACTGGATCGGGTTCCCCTGACTTCCTTCTAAAGTCCACAATTATCTCTTTGGTTTTGCTGATATTAAACACAAGGTGATTGCCATTACACCATTCAATGAGCTGATCTGTCTCCAACCTGTACGCTTTCTCAATGCCACAAAACTTGGCCTTCTGCAGTGGAATAAGCCAACAGCATAAAAGGGACATTTATGTGACATGTAGTTCCCTGTCAAAAATTCTGAATGACATGAGCATCATTTCAAATGTGCAAGTTAGAGGATTAAACTCCACTGCCCTCTCTTAACTCAAAGACAACATGGTATTAGATCAGGGATCAATAGAATTAATGAAAATAGATTAATCGCAACCTTATTCCAGACTGCAGTACTGAATAGTCAGAATCTTTTACCTACAACTGGATGAGTTAGGTCGAAGAGGCCATTTTTGAGCTCCACAACTCCATGATGCTCTGACTCTATGACACACGTTGTTCACTATTACTAACTCTCGATCAGTTGCTGGTGCTCCTTCATCTGTTACAAACTCTTGTCCAGTCATACACCGACATTGTTTCAGGCTAACGCCAACAACAGGACATAATTGAAACTGTTTGAGGAGACTATACATATCTGATGCATATGGAAAGTCTACTCAGGGCAAAAAAAACGTTTCCATTTGTTTCTCCCTTCCTGCTCTCAAAGGCATTTTCCGACAAGGAAATCCTAAGAAAAAGTGGCCAGTATTGTAAATTAACAAATCACTCTGTTTTTTAATCATCATAATGTACTTTGAGTCCTCACGCATGCTTCCACAAGACAATGAATGTTGTACGTGGGGTCATGGTCTCAAGGACAACAATGCCCCCGAGTGGAAAAACCCTACAAAAGGTAGTGGACACAGCTCAGGACATCACTGGTAAAGTCTGCCCACCATCAGGAACACTGCCATCAGAGAGCAGCAACAATCATCAAGGACCCACACCACCCACCCACTCTTTGCTCTCTGGTACCATCAGGAAAGAGGTCTAGGTGCCACAAGACTTGGACCACCAGGTTCAGGAGTAGTTACTACCCCTCCACCATCAGATCCTTCAACAACAGACTCAGTCAGGGACTCATTTAAGGGCTCTTGTGCTGTGTTGTTTCTTTTCTGTATTGCACAGGCAGTTTGTTTACATTTCTTTATTTGTTTTCAGGTGTACACTGAGTCAGTTTTTTTTGGACTGCCAATAAATGGCTATTCTATCTTGCTCCCAGGAAAAGGAATCTCAGGGTTGTATATGATGTCACGTATGTACTCTGAGAATAAAAATCTGAATCTGAATTTTGTCACTGTTCACATTCAGTTCCTATTGGTTTTGTTAAAAGGTCAACATCCGAAGGGATTTTACTTCATTTCTCTCTCCATGGATGTTGACCAACCTGCTGATTTCTCTTCAGCATTTTCTGAACAAATAATTCATTTGACAGCTGTTTGGGAATCTTGGATCAGAATCAGAATTTATTGTCATGAACAAGTGTAAGGTAAAACATCATGAGATGGGAATGTGTAAGGAGTTACCCTGTACAGGGCTGTAACAAGATGTGAATGCATCCTTGTACTTACAAGATAAAAGAGACATTGATGGATTGAGAGGCAGGAAGCTAGCAGGGAAAGGATAGCAACAGTTTTAGTCATTGGACAAGTAATGATATGATGATGTTCTAAGCATGTATCCAAGGGTATAAAAAATCACCATTTTGCTGATAACGGCAGAATGCATTCTCCGACTAACATCGTTAGTCGCAAGTGTTACAATCCGGTAATAAAGAACAAAGAACCCTGATTTCGACTCAGCCTGGTGTTTGTCTCACTCATTCATGAACAAAGCAGACCTAACACAAGTCATAGTGGAATCCACCTGACAAAAATAAATAACAGAAGTACGGGAAAAGTCAAAGTAAGGAAGTGTCTATGATTCATTCAGGAATCGGATGGCAGTGGGGAAGCTGTTGTTGTGCCTCTGAGTGCTTGCCTTCAGGCTCCTGTACCTTTTTCCCGATGGTAACAGAGTGAAGGGGGCATGGCCTGGGTGGTGGGGGACCTTGACGATGGAGGCTGCTTTCTTAAGACACCGCCTCTTGTAAATGTTCTCCATGGAGTGGTCTGGTGCCTGTGATGTCACAAGCTGAGTTAACAACCCTACGGAGAACTTTCTTGTCCTGATTATTGGCATCTCCGCATGAGACAGTGATGCAACCAGCTAGAATGCTCTCCATGCTACACCTGTGGAAGTTTTTGAGAGTCTTTGATGACATATCGAATCTCCTCAAGCACCTCACAATGTATAGCCAGTGGCAAGTCTTCTTCATGATTACACCAAGGCTCCAGGACAGATCCTCAGATTTGTTGACATTCAGGAATTTGAAGTTCTTGACCCTCTCCATGACTGAGCCCTTGATGAGGACTGGGTCGTGTTCTCTTAACTTACTCCTGAAGTCCACAATCATCTACTTGGTTTTGCTCTCATTGAGTGCAAGGTTGTTGTCGTAACACCACTCAACAAGCTGATCTGTCTCCCTTTTGTACGCTTCCTCATTGCCACTTGTGATTCTGCCAACAACCATGGTGTCATCAGTATATTGTACATAGCATTAGAATTCTTTAATGCATATTCAATAGACTTATCAATCTGTTTTTACAATATATATTTTTACACACACACACACACACACACACCCACACACACCCACACACCCACACACACACACACACACACCCACACACCCACACACACACACACACACACCCAGACACCCACACACACCCACACACCCACACACCCACACACACACACACACACACACACACACCCACACACCCACACACAGAGTGTGTGATTGATGATTGATACACATATATGTATGTATCTTTCTATTTTTATCCATCTATGACTTAGACTAACAGTGGACTATGGTAAGCTTCCAGCTTGGATACTTTTTAAGTCCAGCACTGGTCATCTATCACACACTACGACTCCAATGGAAAGTATCCAAAACAAGTGGGCCAAGAATACCTTTTGCAAGTCCCTCTGGTAAATTAGGCTTCCTGATGGACCATCCGTGGTAATCTTATTGACCTGCTTAGTTCTGCAACCCACTTAAAAATTTGCGAATATCCTGTCACCCCAAACAGTTTACTTTGATCTTGGGTGTATTTGCAAATATAAATATATGTTAATGTAGTATTCTTTTTTTATCATTTAAATAGGGTCAATGTAGACTACTAGAAATCTCTACACATTGACTTTGTCATTAGCAGGTTTTTCCGGTTGATTCACATTGGGTTAACTGGACAATTTACCCCGGTTACCAACCCAGGAATTGTGTGAAAAGATCAGACTGGACAAGGCCGGTCAAAATCGACTGGGGTCTGAGATCTGGGAGGGGCGTACTTTTGGAGCCCGGCCAAATTCACCTGCCAATTGACTTCTGGCTGAGTGAAAGAACATACGGGGTTTCTGGGAAGGCTTCATGATGTCACTGCCTATTTGCGTGTTTCACATAAAACCCCTGACTGATGAGCCTCTGTGGCCTCGAGCATACATTATGAAACAGAGCCATGAAATCAAACTGCATGTAATTCCTTTATTTTCTTGAGTAATCCCATTTGCCACAGCCAAACATATATACAGTGGTTTACCACATTCACCCCTTGTTTTAGAAAGAGTCTGGCGGGGTGAAGTGAATTAAACGTTCTTACAAATGGAGTCGGGTGTTGTGGTCTGCCGCTGTGACTGTCGTAGTATTAGCTGCGGTGCAGTTGTTGATCCCTGGAGAGTTGGAACACCTGTATGTTAATGTTGGCTTGGTGGGTGCCTGGTGATGGATCTGACATTGCCATCCACTGGGGCTGGGGTAACATGCATCCTGGTGCATTGTGGGTAGTGGTAGGTGAAGGGGCTGTGGGGTGGTCAGCAATGGTCTCAGGGAATCCTGAGGGTGCCAGGTCCCGATCGGACACCATGTCCTCGTGCTCATCAGGGTTCGCCACGTAGGCATATTGGGGGTTGGCTTGGAGGAGATGGACCCTTTCAACAAATGGATCAGACTTATGGCTCCTCACATGCTTCTGGAGTAGGACCAGCCCTGGGGACATCAGCCAGGACAGCAGCATGGTTACTGAAAAGTACTTCCTCGGGAAGGAAAACATCCTTTCATGTGGAGTGGCATTGGTGGTGGTACCTAGAAGCGATCTGATTGAGTGGAGCGCACTGGGGAGGACATCTTGTCAGCAAGAGACTGGAAGCCATCTAGACCTCAGGGCTAGGAGGACAGCCTTCCAAATGGTAGCATTCTCCCTTTCCACCTGACTGTTCCCTCAGGGGGTTGTAGCTGGTGGTCCTGCTCATGGCGATTCCTCTGGCCAGCAGGTACTGGCGCAGCTCATCACTCATAAAAGAGGACCATGGTTACTATGGATGCAGCAGAGGTACCCGAACAGGGTGAAGAGATTGCACAGAGCCTCGATGACTGTGGCAGTGGTCGTGTCTGCACAGGGGATGGCGAAGGGGAAAAGTGAGTACTCTTCAATGATATTGAGGAAGTACACATTGAGGTCAGAGGAGGGGGAGGGGCCCCTTTAAATCAATCCTCAGTCATTCAGTAGGGCTGGTGGCCTTTATCAGATGCGCTCTGTCTGGTCGATAGAAGTGCGGTTTGCACTGTGCACAGACCTGGCAGTTTCTAGTCATGTCCTGATCAATGGAGTAAGGTAGGTTGTGGGTTTTCATAAAGTGGAAGAACCTGGTGACCCTGCGGTGGCAGAGGTCATTGTCAAGAGTTTGTAAGCAGTTTATTTGTGTGCCGGCACATGCTCCATGGGATAGGGCATCTGGAGGTTCATTGAAAGTTTGATTCTCCACCTCAATATCTTGACAATTTTGATTTTACTTACTGCTGATTGTTGAACATGAAGACAACTGCCCATTGGTTGGTTAGCAGGGTAAATCGTTTGCCGGTGAGGTAATGTCTCCAGTGCTGTATTGCATCGACAATGGCCTGGGCTTCCTTCTTGACAGAGGAGTGTCACATTTCGAGGCCCTGGAGGTAAAAAAAAAAGCTACAGGTCTGCCCGCCTAGTTAAGGGTAGTGGCCAGGGTGAAGTCGGACGTGTCGCTCCTCACCTGGAACAAGATGGATTCGTCCACTGCACGCATCGCAGCCTTGGCAATGTCCACCTTGATGCGGCTGAAGGCTGCATGGGCCTCTGACGTCAGAGGAAAGGAGGTGGATTTGACGAGGGGGCGGGCCTTGTCTGCACAACTGGGGATTCACTGGGCATAGTAGGAGAAGGAACCCAGGCACCTTTTCAGAGCCCTGAGGCTATGGGGAAACAGGTGTAGCAAAAGAGGGTGTGTGCGGTCAGCATCGGGGCCAATGGGACTCTGTCCTCTACGACGCAGCTAAGGATAGCAAGGCAGGTTGTGTGAAACGCGTATTTGTTCCTACTGTACATAAGGTTAAGGAGTTTTGCGGTCTGGAGAAATCTTTGGAGATTGGAGACATGATCCTGCACGTCATGGCTGCAAGTGGTGACGTTGTCAGATACAGGAATGTGGACTACATCTCATACTGGTCTACCATTCGGTCCATCTTCTGCTGTAAAACTGAGTCCCCATTGGTGAGGCCAAAGGGAACCTTCAGGAAATGGTAGAGACAGCCACCTGCCTCGAAGGCAGTATATTGGCAGTCCTCCGGGTGGATAAGGAGTTGGTTCTATGCTAACTTTAAATCAATAGTGGAGAATACCCGATATTGAGCGATTAACGAATATGCAAGTAAGAGGGTACGCATCTAGCTGCGTATATCTATTAGTAGTCTGAATGTAGTTAATGACCATTCAGTGTTTCTCCCCATTCTTTACTACCACCACTTGGGCTCTCCAGGGCTGGTGCTGGCTTCAGTGATCCCCTCATTCAGTAGCTGCCGCACCTCCAACCTAATAAAGACCATGTTCCCAGCATTTTATCACTTACTTTAGGTGGCAATGGGTTTATAATTAGGGGTGAGGGGTGATCTTGAGGGTTGAAAGGCAACAGGTCATATGTGAT